>NW_028301602.1:33011666-33317500 GCF_987345545.1 Pholcus phalangioides
AAAAAAGACTTACACATGTAACGAATATACACTATGTCGCCCCAAGGGACACTAAGTCCTTCCAGGAAGCCAAAAAGACATTGCATTACATTTTTTCGCCGCCATTGTGAGCCGCCAAGTACGCAGTGTAATTATAGAAAAACATATAAGAAATTTAAGACATGATGTATGTAATGTAAAATGACAATCCATATTTAGTGAAAATTTAAACAAGATGATGCCAGAATGTTCTCGGTATAATATTAATACACATAAAAAATATATAGTTTTAAGCAGTAATATGTAAAAAACATTGTTAATTTTATATTTATCTTGCTTTTTTATGTGTGAACACAGTTTCAGAATATGTCATCATAATTTTGAATGCTTTTTGCATATATGTAAATTTCATATTTGTGTGGTTAGTATTATTAGTAGTTGGTTTTTTTGACTGAAATGAATTCATGAATTTAGGAGCAGTAAATGAGAAACACTTTTGAAAGAGATGTTTTTTGTTTTCGGCACTTCAAAATCATGTTTGAATCTCGCTGCTGTTCTATTTGTTTTTCTCTGAAGCCAATTTTTATTTTTCGTCGCAAAGTTTATCGTTTGGTGAATATATAATTGTCTGATGTCTAGTGTGTGACAGCTAATTTCTATATCGTTTCCAGTATAGGCTTGTGTTAGCATATTTCTTACCTTGTTATATGTGTTACTTAGTTGCATGATATTACAATGGTATGCTCCACCCCATACACACAAACCATAAGTTATAATTGAGAGAACTCACGCGTAAAAGACATCTTTCAAAAAATCCTCTCCTATCAAATACTTGAGCTTCTACAAAAGACCTGTGTGAAATCGAATTTTTTTTTTGTTATTTTATCGCAATGAATATTCCGTTTCAAGTCATCCTGTATTGTTACCCCTTAAGTATTCGTATTCATACACTCTTTGGATTCCTTAGCAGGTGCAGTTTTGTTGTGCTTGAGGATGACAGATATGAATTTTAACGAGGATTTCTCTGTCGGAAATAGTTTAAATAGTTTCTGTAGAAGCAATATTTGACAATTTCGCTGACAGTTGACAACATGCCTGGCGAGAATTGGTCATGTCCCGTTGAAATTATACTAATTTTTCGTATTTACAGTCATCCAAATCACAAAGAAATAAAATCTTCATGTACAGTTTTTGATTTTCTCTGACTAGGAATTCCGCTCAAAAAGAAGGTCTTAAAAACGTCATCCTCGATTGTAACGACATCTTGGTTATAACGACAAAATTTCGCGAAATCTTCGATGTCATTAATAATCGAGTTTGACTGTTTCCAAAGTATACATTAAACTAGTTTTATTTATTTTTTTCCGCACACGCAATCGGAATTCGCGTCTGTCAAATGTGTATTTAGCAGCTGTTCAAGTTCGGAAAAGAAGAGAGAGAGAAAAAAAAATAGTTTTTGACTATATATATGATGATTTTTCCTTTAAAAAAGTAAAATAAAAACAACGTCGACCAATCGGCGTCGGGTCTACAGAGCAGAACCGTCTGAGACGCGGCTCGAATACCTAATGAAGCGCACGGCTCAGGTAACACACACACACAAAACCGTTTTTCCTCGAGCTTTTTCTGTCTCTTTTCTTGAATATACATGTGTACGAAAGAAGCTAAAAGTCCATATCGAACTGTAACCATTAGCCTGGACCCCAGAAACTATTTAGGTCCCACGATAACGCCAGAAGGAAGATAAAGAAAACGAAAAAAAAGGAAAAAAGAAATAGTCTATATAATAACACAATAATAAACTACGTATAAAAACTGAACGCAATTTTTCTTCTTGTCGCTTTTTGGTATTATACATTACTTTTTGGAAGAAGTTTGCTGCGCATTCAAGCATTTGATAGCAGATATGCACCCTAAAACAGATCGATTGGTGAGAGGCCATTTTGTGGAGAGAAACTATTTTTTCTTCTCTTTTTATCTCTCCGTATCTCTCTCTCATGAGAGATGCCTCAGGTGTTATATTGCGATCATAATGATAAGGGCTCAAGAAAAGTCGCGAACTTTTACGGGACATTTCATCGACATTAAAGTATCTATAATTTTCCATTTTGGTGAGAGATCGACCAAATGAGGTTCGGTTTTATTTATTTATTTTTTTTCAATTTTGATTTGAATGTTAGTTTGACATTGGAAGTGAATTTTTGCTCATTCACCACGTAGCTCGTGAAGATATGATGTTGTATTTGCATTTTTCGCTAATTTTTTTTTTTGTGTGCAAAACAATGCAATGCAGACATAAACAATAAAGAGAAAAAAAACATGAACATACACTTTGTGACTTGTAGGGATTTTACGATCCCTCCATCACGTCTAGACGAGATATATAATTAGAAGTTATTACAGTGCAACGGCGTTGGTTACTATGGTATTTTAGTAGATTATTATAGTACTGTTCTCGTTAATCTTATCTGAGTAATATTTAGACGGAAATGTAGTGAGAGATCACAGTAGAAGTTTTTTTTTTTTGATAAAATTTACATATATTTTATTAAACAGTAAATAAATCTCACTGAATTATATCTGCATAATTTAAGATTTTTATAAATGACAGAATGCCTTTTGAGGAATTTGTAATAGTAATTGTATTGTTAATGCTACGGAAATGGTTCAATACTTTTAGGCTGCATAGGAGTAGCTTTAAAAAAAAAATACCTTAGTGAATTTGATCATTTTCTGTACACGGGGGATTATAGTCGAACCTCGTTAACCCTTAAATAAGTAGCTTTGCATATGAGCAAAGGGTTCTTCTTTCATTACAGCCAGTTTGAAGATAATAATTCAGCAATACCTTTGCACGTAAGGTGAGGTCATATTTTTTCCATTTCACATTTTGAATTTACTGAAAGTTGTCCCAGTTAACGACAACTCTTTTTTTGTTGTAGAGCATGTGTGGTTGTGGTTTCGCTAATTTTTTAGAATGTATTTGCATTTCTTCTTGTTTTTAACCTTGAAATTTGCGATTCGGATTTTTTTCTTTGCTATAGTTTGAATCACAAAGAACGCAATTATATATTTGGAAAGTATTCATACTGACCGAAAAAACAGCGATTTCATAATGAAAAGACTTGAAACAGATTATGCCCGTGTAATTACCATAGAGCAGCGGTTCTCAACCGGTGCTCCGCGGAGCCCTTGGGGCTCTTTGTGCATTCTCCAGGGGCTCCGCGGCCGCTCGAAGAAAATTAAAAAAAACTAAAATTTAAAAAAGTAATTGTAGATATTTTAAAATAATAAAAATAAATCGGTAACTTTGATAAATAATTAAAAAATTGGCCTATGGGGCTCCGCCATAGAATTTTTTTACTTGAAAGGGCTCCGCGCGAGTCAAAAAATGTTGAGAACCGCTGCCATAGAGTAATAATAATAGTATACATCTTTAGTCTATGGTAATTACAGTCGATCCCACTTGAAACGTTCCCACTGAGAACGTTTTCCCGCTTAATGATTTATTCTCCTGGTCACAATTCTAATTCTCATCAAGATTTCCCGTTTAAAGTTTCTGCCCATTGACAACGTTTTTTCATGACGGTTTTTCTTGAAAACATTACAAGCTGGATCCGTTGTTTTTCATAGTATAACTTATAAAGTATTTAGCTTTTTGGGGTGAAGTAAATAAATTCTCTTTCATTTATATGGAAAGAAAAAACATATAATAATGAGAATGTGTGTGTTGCGTATTGCATTATTAACATATCTCCTCAAAAACATACGTACATACGCTTTTAAATTTGTGTAAAATTCATATGACAGTGAAAGAAAACTAAGAGAATGATACGTATACTGGGTCCATAGAAAATTCCGTATTCATCTTTTTACGGTTAAAAATACATCCCCGACTAAAAACGATTGGTCTACGAACAGTAAAATTTATATGCTCAAAAACAATTGCTGCTCTCTGTAGTAAAATGAGCGAATCTAACTTGGTAACGAAGCAAGCTAGAGGGTAAACATTAATTACCACGTTATAGAGCGTTGTCGAATTATTAGAAAACACCACGACCAAGAAGAACAAAGTCAACGTCACTCGAGGATGGATGTCACCAGATCTTTGAAAAGCCCCATTCTGAATTCTTTGTTTGAAGTTGGAAATTCTGGAGAGAAAAATCAGGTATCGTTCATATGAGGTGCTACATTACCATTTCGTTTCAAAGGGGTGTAGGTGTTTGCATATTTGCATTGAACGAGGATATTAGTATCATTCCCAATATTAATCCACGAAGTGAAAATATTCAATTCGTACCAAGCAAGTTCATCTTAACTAGGGTCGTATTTATGCCAAAAAAAGCTACATAAGCTAGAAGCGGCTGTACAATAGCTCTATAGCTAAAAGCGCCCCCCCCCCCCCGATACAGCATTTGGTTCTAATGACAGTTCTCTTTTAAATAGTGAAAGGTATGTGTACTTTTCACCAAACCCCTTCCCTTATTGAATTATCATCAAACCTGGTGCACCAAAGATTTCACCATCCTCGGCGATGAAATTGCCTGATTTCATCATCGTGAATTCTTGATCGAACCAAGTCATTATTCCAGTATAGTTGCATGGGAAAAAAAAATTCACATTATGCTAATAATAAGTTTGACAAAAAATATCAAAGAACTGTAGAGCTTCGTGCTAATGGGAATTAATGGTTACTGCGTTTGAAAATGTTTTGATTCATTCAGTAATACTACTGTTTTTTACAGTTGACAAGTTAATTATACGAATTCGAATTACAGTTCATCCCGCTTGTAACGTTTTTCAGAAAGCCGTCATGAAAAAGCGTTGAAAGTGGTAAAACGCTTCAAACGGGCAATCTTGATGAGTATTAGTGAAAGATGGGACCACGGAAATAAGTCGCACTAAGCGGGAAAACGTTCTAAGAGGGATTATCAGCGTGGTGTATTTACATCTAGGAGTTATCTCAAACGAAGACGATAGTATATCCAAACTGCAGTATGTCTGATTTCATAAACTGAGGCAGTGAACCATACTACCTCAAGAAATTAGTTATTTCAATTTCCCAGGGGCAAAATTGTTGATTTTCTAAGGATTGAATTGATATACAGTGGAACTCGCTTATAATGTTTATAATGTTGTATAAGAAACCGTTATGAAAAAAAAACGTTGTAAGCGGGAAAATGCTTTAAACTGAAAATTTTAATGAGAATTAGTTTGAGTTAGAACCACGAAAGTGAAACTTACTAAGCGGGAAAACGTTATAAGTGGGATCGACAGTGAATATTTCATTTTCGTACTTTCGGAGTTTTAAAACATGGCGAAATCTGTAATTCCAGTAATATCAATAGGATATTATTTTGAATGCGCGAATATGAAAATTCTGGATAAAGATATGTGTATGCAATAGTGTAACATCGGGCATCTTCACCGTATTGCTCGTAAGCACTGTGATGCTCCTAAAAGCCTTGAGGTGTAGGCATACTCGATGTTCGTGCCCAATATCGTGCTCATCAGGTCTTGATGAACATCCGAATCAAAAATCCCACCGTTCTTACACTATACTACTTTGAATCTGAAGATATATCACAGTTTACTCGCGGGTGCTCTTTTTTCCCAAGCCGTGCGTAAAGGGTGCTGACCTCTCGTAAGTGGCTGAAATTGATCTGAAGCGGCTCGCTTCAATCATCTATGAGTCACGAGCACCACGAGTACGCAGCTCCATGATCGAAATTATCGCGTTTGATTTTGTTTTAGTCTTTGTAATCTATCCCTTTTCACAAAAAATAGTGACATACAGTAGGCTAATCTGTTTGTGACATAGCTCTAGATTTATCAGAGTGAACAAAAATGAAAATTTATACATATTTTATACTTATGCAATATTCTCTAGCTCAGCGGTTCTTAACCTTTTCTGACTCGCGGAGCCCTTTTCAGTGTATAATTTCTATGGTGGAGCCCTTTAGGCCTCTTTTTTTGTTTGTTTATCAAATTTACTGATTTATTTTATTATCCTCGAGTGGCTGCGGAGCCCCGACTCCGTGGAGCACCAGTTGAGAACCACTGCTTTAGCTGTTCCGGTTAACAAGATAAAAGTTCATATTTCTGTAGTATGAGTAGAACGCAGAAAAATTTGCTTGACTTTCATTTCCAAGGCGGAGAACGAATGAATACAGTCAAACTTATATTTTTAAAATCTTCGTCAAAATGAAAAAGATTTTGAAATTTCGTTTGAAATTCCGACATTATATTTGATTTTTTAGTTTCGATCAATATTTTCTCTTTATTGCGTATGGCTGAAAACGCTTCCGTGCATACAACACTTTTACAGTGCAGTGGGGGGTGTGTTTTCCAATTTATTATTAATTTTATAATAACATTAATTATATTTATTATTTAAAGTAATTTATTGTAAAACCGTGCGTGGATTATTTTTTCCCTTTGTGGATCGCTATATTATCATACGGCGCAGATTAACGAGGGCTCTGCTTAAGTACAAAATAATAATTAAGAAAATTAGATTCATCTCGTATGATAAAGATCCCGTATTGTTTTGGCACACTTTAAATAATTGATTTATTAAGTTTATTTAAAGTAAAATTTCTGACCCAGCTTTCTAATTTATTGGTTATTATTTATTTATTTTTTTGTGCATAATGGGTGATTTCTCTACTTTGGTTGAATTCTATCAAAACACTGCATTTGTGGGTTTTTCCTATATGATGATGTTGCCTTCAGCTGTATTTTGTTCCGCCAAAGAAAAGAGATCGAAAAAATGATTTTTCTCTTAAATTGAATCTCAATGATCTTTTTCTCTTTTATGGTTGATGGCTCGCAATTACTTCGCGAATGCGAGCAAAAAATTACATCTATAGGCAATGTAAGATTTCAATCACTGGTACGAAGTTAAATTCTAAATGCAATGACTTAAATAGAAAATTGCATTACCCATTTTTAACTTTTAAATGAGTCTCTCTTACAAAAAAAAAAAAAATCAAATCATCGTTAAACAGCATATTACAGTTTTTCCGCCTTTGAAGATACCTTTATGAAAATTGTGATATTTATTATTGTTTTTCAAAAGAAATGGTAATGTGAGCTATTTCATTACCTTTATCGTGATCAGTTTTATATTATATATAGTTATATTATACAGTTTATAAATTATATAGCTATTGATCTAGTTTGTTTCTGAAATAAACTCAAAATAGGGAAATACGTACATCCATGAGACTCTTTAAATTCTACACAGTCAGAAATATTTATTTGGGCGGTGTGTGAGAACGATGTTCTGAAAATATTTAGCTTGGAGAGCTATGTTCCAGAAGCTGGGCTGGAAGAGATCTCTTCAACGGGATAACTCCGGTGGCAGAGTTCTGGCTTTCATTCATTCAACTTAGAGAGATAAGATATGTCTTTACGTCTTGTATTTGCCAAAATACTGAGATATAAAGGACATTTAGGTTGACATACTACTCTGTACGTGGCGTATAATTCCACCAGTATTTAGTTTTGGAATCTAATTAAAGAATGATCTAAAATATTTCCCTTTTACGACACACATGTATAATACTATATTATACATGAAATATACCATCTCTTCTTGTGTATAATCTATTTATTTTTGTACGTTAAAAAATATCTGAGTTTCTTCATGTTGATTATCTGCAGCTTTTTTTCAAGAGAGATTTGGATAGGTATTTTCAAAATTATTTTTTGCAACATAGCTTTTCAAAGATTTATAGATAGCGTACGGTGTGTGTGATTGAGTAATGTGAGAGATCTGAATTTTTTCTACAAAAATCTGACATACAACTCCTTCCACATGTTAGGATTCCATTTATGAGTGAAATTTTCCCATGCGGATATATATACGGTAATTTTCCTCAAAATACGTAGTTAAATTGGAATATGAGGATTATACTCAGGAAATTATGGTTAAAACATTGCCTGTGACTAATGTAAAAAGTCACACTTTCTAAAATTTTGTTGAATCCTTTTTAATACGAATTGAGAACTTATTCGTGAAGGCATTAATTTCATGAGGTGATGTGGTATCCTAGCATTCATTTGTAGTTAGGTGTGCATCATCAGGTTCCTTGATAGAGCCAAAAAGTCTTCAACCAATTTTTCGCAGTTCGAGGCAAACGTAATGTGAAATTGTCATTCCGGATCACGTTGCTTTCAATCATCAAATCCATTGATGGATGAAACATACTGACTAATTCAGCTAGCTTCATTTTATTGCTGACTTCAGAATCCTAACAACGGGAACAACCCGGATCTTTCAACTAAAGTCTTCGTTTCGAGAATTTTCAATAATATGAATAAAATTAAAATAACAATTATGCTGTTTTGAGAGAAAATTTCTCGGAAGGTTTTTTCATTTCATTACCTACGTAATGTATGTGTTTATTTATTACTAGATATGTTTATATGTTTTCTAATGATGTATTTGCTACGGTAAATGTGATAAATTCGGTGATTATGCATAATGAAATCGGTCATTTTGATGAGTTTGAAATATTTTGCGAAATTCATAACATTTATTGGTGATAATGAATAATTCCCAGCTCGTATCGATAAACATGGTGAATCGGGAATATTTACTTAGATTAATCGGACGTTGTGCTTAAACCTCAAGCTAAGATGATGAATTCGATTGGTAACGTGGACTGTTTGCACATGTTGAAAAATTTGGAGAAAAAAAGCCAATATACATAAAAGACATAAAAAATTTTGTTTTTATATTCTTCACGCTTATTTTAATATTTAAGGGGAAAATGCGTATAGTGTGTATACGCATCACGTACGGGTAAAACTGATAAGTTGTTAAATTAAAGTGATGTATTTCCACATGATTCCTTCCGTATTCATCAAAATTACCAACTTTATTTGAGAATTGTGCATAACCGCCAGTAAAAGTTATAAATGCAGTGAAATTTAACAAACTTACCAAGACGATTACCGATTATGCATAAAATACCGATTTATCAGATTTACCGTTACATATCCATTAGCTGGCAGTTTATCAAGTAAAGTAAGGGGGAAACCACCATTTCAAAAACCACTCCATCATCCCCGGCTTAATCCTTCGTGTCGACAAACCTTCCACTCCGTGTTGACGCACGATAATCTTTTATTCAAACACAGCATTAAGAGGTTCCGGCTATCCTAACAAAAATTATTAGCAGCTAATGCTTCAATTGATACAGGTGTATCACCGCTATGAACGGTAGTGTCTCCAAAATTACGAAAAAGTTATATCGCGTGAGAGACATTAGTGATAAGTGAACGTATGAAGTTCATACAAGCCAGTGTTAGTAGATGGATACACCTTTTCTTTCGGAATTTTTCGCTTGGATCGTGCTAATGTTTAAGATAAAGTCACTATTACAAGGCTCGTATTGCAGAACGCATATAAATGGTTCAGGAGAGAACCAAGAAGAAAAAAGTCCACGGGTATGGGGAATAGGAAAGATTAGTTGCGCTAGAGTTAACCTCCATTTTCAGTTCTTTTTTTCCTATTACACTTTAGGCATCTTTTTTTCTATATTCAACTGCGTTGGTAAATCAGGATGTCGGAGTGTTTGTACACAGTGAATAGGGTGAGGATCCAGACCAAAAAAATGCCCATCAATTCAGCTATTTAGCAGAATTACACAAGGAAAAGTGAAGAAAGTAGGGCTATATCAAAGATGCTGATATCATTTTTTTTCTTCCATTTTTGTCATATATTTCATTCCATTTACTTCAGAATCAAAGATATTTGTGTGCAAAAAATCTTCATATTGTTATTTGTTTGTTGCAATTGCGTTTTTTACAAGTACGGAAATTTGCTTGGTAATTAATATAGTGAGTGTTGGCTATGTTCAATAATTAACCGAACACTTCATTTGTGAATGAAGTTTTATTGAAAGAAAAGTGTATTTAAGAATTCAAAATGCTATCATTGAAGCCTTTTTCTTTCACTGTAATTCAAAATCCATAGGCTAGAGATGAAGAACTTGTGTGCCTGAATATATCATCTTGTACTAATGAAACGTAAACCCCTTAAAAATTCTTATCTACTAATCAGCTTTTTTGAGCTTACTTCAAAGAAATAAAATACTCAACCCTGGAACGATTTTTAGACCATATCTTTGATATATCCACAGAGGTAGCTGAAATTGCGTTTTGTTTCAAAAAAAAAAAATCTCGAGAGTTATGTGGAGTTGCAACATCTTGCATTAATAAGAAACCAGTCTTTTTCCTAGAAGACTCTGAGGAAGATGAAAAGCATAGCTTTGTAAGAACAGAACAGAGCCACTTCTCTCAAATTTCATAACCAGGGCAAAAGAAATGTTGATTTAAATGAATTACGGAGATTCTTGAAAGCTATTGGCCACTTTCTCAATGCTTCGGAATGACTCTGGCTTACTATTATCAAGTTTTCAGAAGAAAAATCCTTCGTTTTGGCGAATACATGACGTAGAAAAGAAAGGATTTATAATTCACAGTGAATCTCGCTTGTAACGATCTCACTTAGAACGCTTTACAGCTTAGTACGACTTATTTCCCAGATTTAACTAAGTGGCCTACTCATTGATATTTCCCGTTTAAAGCGTTTTCTCGCTTATAACATTTTTCATGACGGTCTTTTGAAAAACGTTATAAGCGGTATCCACTTGTGTTCCACGGATCCACTGTGCAGTGAGATGGAATGCAGTGAGATAGAAGCCACTTTCGGAACAATATTCATAAAATGATGCAAAATAGTAAAATTCTCATTATTTTCTCATCCAAACTCTTGAACTCCCGAAATCTTCCTAAGGACCTTGGGTTACGAACCCCCGATATTGGCCTACTCTGGATCAGTGGTCAACCAATCCGCAGAACATTTCGCCCAACTAATGAATTCGCCAAACATAGCACTAATGTAGTGCTATGCATTTCTTGGTTTAATAAACCAAATGCCTTTTATGTTTTGGTTTTTATTTGCATTTCATACCTCAGTGGGTTCGCAAATTATGTATATCATTTTGGTGGTCCGTGAAAATTTTCAACTATTTACACCGGTCCGCAGGTGTAAAATGGTTGAAGAACACTTTCTCTGGATTATACACGCTGTACGCTGGGCACGTGGGACGCGACCAAATGCTGTTCAACCATAATCTAGCGGCTTTTATGACAGTTAATCTTATTAATCTGCCGGACTACAGAAGATGATGAACCTAACTTTTGTTCAAAATTTTCAGTGATATTCTAATTATGAATAAGTATATTTTAAAATTTAAATTTGCACTGTGATACTACAGTACTACTACTAAACCGCATATGCAACTCCATATTCCTCTATAGCAGCGGTTCTCAACCTTTTTTTGACTCGCGAGCCCTTTTTAGAAAAAGATTCTATGGCGAAGCCCTGTAGGAAAATTTTTTAATTGTTCATAAAAGTTACTGATTTATTTTCATTATTTAAAAATATTTATAATTATTATTTTTTCAATTTTACTGTCTTTTTTATTTATTTTGAGCGGCCGCGGAGCCCCTGAAGAGTGCGCAAGGAGCCCCAAGGACTCCGCGGAACAGCGGTTGAGAACCGCTGCTCTATAGAATTGCTAACGAAAATGGGTGCTTATCGGAAAGTATGTGTGCGTGTGTGCACGGGTTGTGAAACTAATCTGAAGTTTGTTTCTGAGAAATGCTTGTTACGTGTTGGTCATCAAGTGCTACTTACATGCACCTCTTCACACGTTCCTCTATGTCAGCGACCACAACTTTTCCGTCAACAGGGATGAAACCTGGATCTTCAGGACGAGAGTCCATCACGGTGCTTCACTCGACCGCACAGCGGCACTCATCAAGTGCTGCTATCTCACTTCTGAATTCGGAAGCGGACAACACGGCATTTCATTTTTTTTTTGCTTGTAGTGTCATGCGTGAATATTTTAAATGTTCTAGGCCTGATTTCTCTCTCTGTGGAAAGACTGTTTTTAAATGGGACACGGGCTCTCATTCGCACCTTGAAATTGGAAAACCAACTTCAGCCGACCACGACAATGCCGTCAGTGGGGTTTCGAACCTGGGTTCTCGACGTTGCCCACACGACCGCATATCAGCTCACTGTGATACTGAAATAGAGATCTCGGTAACGGAATAAATCAGGCTACAGCACCCGAGTGTTTATGCTATATTAAAATGACAGAAAGATGATGACATAGCCAACTCACGGAAATGAAAAAACGGGCAAAAATACTATTTAACATTTCTTTTCCTACTTCTCATTTTTGTAGCACTAGATGTCTCTTTTTCATGGTATTTTAATAACATATCTCGATAAAATATAGTAAGTATAGAAACGCATTAATACAGTCGAATCCCGTTTTAACGAATACAGTTATAGCGAAAATCTCGTTTCAACGAACCCTTTTTTTATCCCCCCCCCCCCCCAGAGAAGTTTACATAGGACCAATACAAAAACCTGGAATTCCTTTATTACGAAATTTCGTTGTAACGAAGTGATTTCTCCGGTCTCTTGGAGTTCGTTATAACGGGATTCGACCGTATGTGACATGAGCTTGTCGAACCTAATCGGAAAATTCATATTGAGATAAGAATTTTTTTCACTGCTCGTCTGAAATTTTGAGAACACGTGTATTTATTTCCTTATTGCCGCGGAAAAATATATATTGATGATTTTTTTTTCTATATTTGCAGGAGTTTCTCCCGCTGGTCGTAAACAGAGAAGAGAGCGCACAACTTTCACGAGGGCGCAGCTAGAAATATTAGAATCTTGTTTCAATAAAAATAGGTATCCAGATATATTTATGAGAGAGAAAATCGCCCAGGACATAGGACTTCCCGAATCTCGAATACAGGTATGTATTATGAATTCTACTAATAAATACCAGAACATTACAGTTGAGTGTGATGTTCTTCCATATAACACTTATGACATTTATGATTGATGATACGCAATGTTGCAGGTCTGGTTCAAGAATCGCCGAGCCAAACAACGACAGCAACAGATGAACGGTGAGAAAAGTTCCAGAGGCAGAAGGTCCAGGAATAGCCCAACACCACAACCCTCAAGTCCTCCAGATTTGACGCATCTACCTCAGTCCGATTCTACCGCGGAGATAATCAAGCCCGATATATTGGCATCAAATCACCACGTCGATCACGGCTCCAGATCCTCGTCCGACACTAGTCCGGCATTATCGGGCCATACCGACAGCAACCACCTCACGTGGAATCCTCCAACGGCATCCATCTCAAGTTTGGACTCACCATCATCTACTTACATGTCATTTTCAACTTCCTCCGGATATTTCCAAAGGACAAATCCGGTCGGTTCTCCTCAGTACAGCACTTACAGCCCCAATGGATTCATACAGAATACCTACTCGAATTCTTACTACGACAATACCGTAAACGATTATTACAGTCCACCTACTGGCCACACTGCACCGTCACATTCTCAACTGAGTTACAGTCAACCCATGACCAGTCATCATTCGACATTGCAGTCTTCGCCTTGTTTAGTGTCTAACAGAACGTACAACACCTACAGTATAGCGAGGAACGATTCGATAATGATACCTGATAGCATTAATGGAACTCCGCCTCCAAGTCCCCTGATGTCTCAGTCCGACAGAAACGACTCGAAACATTTTTATTCCCTGTGATGACCAACTTGGTTAGCATACACGCTACGGTAAATGTGATGAATCGGTTATTATGCATAATCACTAACCGTATCGGTAAGTTTGATAAATTTATCACTTTTTACCGGCGATTCTGTATAGCGACACCCAAGCATCGTTGGTAAGTTTGATGAATGAGAAGCTAATTTTCAAAAGGGAACATTTCCACTTTTGCTGAATCTACAGTAGAAGTGAAAAGCCTTTTTTCTCCGGAATGGAATACTTTACAAAAGTAAAAAATAGCCCAACGGTTAGCATAAAGGAGTGGTATAAGAATATTTAAATATTACGTTTTTTGATCGACATTCAAGGGAGTTGTTATCTACATTCAAATTTTGAAAATGTTCCGTTTCGAAAGAAAATAAATGGAAAACGTTACCGTTTGATCAAAATTAGTGCTGGTTTAAATCTGAAAAATTCGAAATTTCTACGCTACCAGAAGGTTTCACCTGGCTCTCAAGCAAGGTACTATTACTTCTCTCTCGTGAATAACATAATTAACCCGACCATTCTATAGTGGAATCTCAAATAACGGACATTCCCATTAGCGGACACCTCTACTAATGGACACTTTTTAGAATTACGTCGACGGGACTCAATGTATTTCACTATCCATTAACGGACACTCCTCGTTAGCGGACAAAATTTTCGGTCTCATGGGTGTTCGTTATCGAGAGGTTCTACTGTAAAATTTGACTTTGAAAGTGCTTCTGAAAAATGTGCCGTTTTGAAAAAAAATCCGTTAACGTAAATCCGTTTTGTTATGTTCCATGTTGAATGAAAAATACCGAAGTGAGAAAATGAACACTGGCAGAAACGACTAATTTTACGTTGTAATTTCGACTAAAAATATTTTCGTTTGAAAAAATCCGTTCCGTAATCGGACAGAGCACATCCCTCACAAGATTCAGAAACCGTTGAAAAAAAGTGCATTTCAAAAGAAAGAAGAAAGGTACTCTTTTGAAAATAAGCTTCTGAAAAATACTAAAAAATCATCACTTTCGCCGGTGATTATGCATAATGCCCAAGGAGTTGTCATATTCGATGAATGCTAAAAAAATATCAATTTTATTGGTGATTATACACAATACTAAAGTGTCCCTGATAAATTTGATAAAAACTTGAAATTTATTGCTTTTACTGGTGATTATGCATATGCTAATCCATTAGTGCAAATACCGAATTTGATAAATATGAAAAAATTTCCCAAATGTGTCGCCGTTGTATATTCGATAAACATAGTCTGACCCCGATATAACGAACTCCAATTTAATAATTTTTACGCTTTAACGATTATTTTTCGAATTCAGTCCCTGTTATGTCGGGGTGCTATCGAAAATTTTTTAAATAAGAGATCTTTATATCGGGATGTGATTGTAAAGTTCGTTATAGCAGGGTGAGACGGTAAAATTTATTAAATAGGTGTGTGTTATATCGAGGTCCGCAGAATTCGTCAAATCTCCTACGTCAAGAGTTGATTGTAGGAGTTATTTCGGGAATATGTATGAAACATTCTTTAAATCAGAGTTCATTATATCCGGTTTAGACTCACAAGTACTTTCATCTAAATGATAAATCTTATCACGGCAATGGGACCGATTTATCATATTTACCATGCATAATAAGCGGCAAATGTGTTGAATTTAGTTCAATTTTATCATGTTTACCAACGACGCTTTGGTTTTATGCATGATCACCTGTAAAAGTGATATTTTTTGTAAGTATTTATTGAATTTTTAATCACCAACATCACTTGGGTATTACGCATAATCGCCGGTGAAATTGATAAATTTAGGGAAATTCATTAAACTTACCAAAATGGTCAGTGTTTATGCATAATAACCATATTTATCGTCCCGTAGCATATAGATTTTAAAGGGGAAAAGATTGAGAACTCACTGAACGATATGAGCAAATCGCGTTGATAATATCAACGACGTCAAGCTTCGATTGCTATATGGGAAGAACTTATCAAGAGCGATAAGTTATCGAAGTTTGTATCTTTTTCCGACTCTTCCTCGACCAAGACGACAGCATCTTACACTAATTAGAGCTTCGAAAAATGGGTTTTTTTGAAAACTATTCACTCAGTTCATAACGTCTGTCTATGAAGCATCACGTAAATGCAAATTTGATTCAGATTTTTAATTTTCTATGATACAGTGGAACCTCGTCTAGACAACTTTCAAGAGGCCGGGTCAAAACGTCGTATAAATGCATAAGTCGTATAACTGAGACTCATTTGAAAGAATAAAAAGGCTCTCCCTCCCGACAGACGCACAAAATAGCCATTGAATTTATTTGAAAATATTCAAATAAATCCAATGTGTGCGTTTACACTTGTCTACGGCGTATATGCTTAACTCATGGCCCACGATCTCAAACCTAATTTTGCAAAAAGGAACTAGTCGGCGTATTTCCAGATCGCGTAAGTGACCCGCAGTGCAGTCCTAGATCACAGTATTCTGCGACACATTTTTGATTACTTAGGTGACTCGGCATATTTACACTTGAGTTGTCACTTGATTATATTTTACACGAGTGACCTGCGGCAGTTCCAGATCACTTAATTAAGTGGCCCGTGACACATTTCAAGTCAATGAAGTGGCTCGCGTTCTCCTAAAGGTTGAAGACCCTTGATGTATAGAAATTGCGTGCATTAATTCCAACTCAAAAAAAACACGTAATTTATGTCCATCAAAGAAGGGCATAAATTATGTGGTTTTTTTAAGATTTGGAGTTCGAGTCGAAGTTAAAACGGCGGATAGTTCTGTGGTGTTTGTTCAAAACATCATAATTCCAAAATCACATTTTTGCGATATAAACATTTTCATTGGCATTTAAAAATCAAAAATAAAGCATACACACAAATACAAATGAAAATATCACACATCAGCATGTTGTTTAGCTGTACGCACGTATTTGTGCATTTATCTCACTTCTAATTAGTTTCAATTAGCAAGAATTACTTTTAGATGAAAAAGCCATTTTTTCGAGATATGTTCTGACCAAACATCACAGGATTGAGGTTTTGCGTCGAACAAATGAATTATTTTAAAAATAGAATCCATAGAAACTACTTGCGACTGAAGGTAAGCGTCATATAAATTTGAAAGTCGTATAAATGAGTGACGTATCAACGAGGTTCCAGTGTATATGAAATCTTCGTGTTATAATGTGCTTACATCCCCCATGGGACAGAGCCCGGGCCATGTCTGGCACAACAGTGTATATGAAATGGAATTGGTTGATTCTCAAATATAAAAACTTAGCTACTGATTGCAGCCTACACATATTAGATTGGTGAGAGAAAATTGTACAATGATTTATTTCACATGTTTATCCTCAAAATTCTTTATTTTCCCCCGAAAACTAATATTATAATATACTAACTAATATTTAGTTCACACACACAGTTTAATATTTAACGTAGTTGAATATACAGGTAATTAAAATTGACCTGTTCTAAGTCGTCTGCAGTTTCAAATACTCATGAGAAAATTAAGGAGCAGCTTTGTAGACCAAAAATCTCCGCATAGCTTTAGGATAAAGGTTCTCAACCCCTTTGTTTCGCTATGCCCAACCAAAGCATTTTGTAAAAGCCTGATGCTTCCCCCCTTTAAGGGAGACGTGAAGGAGATTATAGGGGACCCATGCAGCCTCCGACATTGGTGTGCGTGTCATCTATGTGCGTGCTGTCACCTATTGGGCAAAATCAAAACTATCTCTCAAAATAAAATGGTTGTCAGTTTTAAATTGATGTGTCGAAGTCGAATAAAAACGATAAAGATGAATATACAACTATAATTTTTTCTTTTTCTGCATACTTAGGTCGATTCCATGCTCCAAAATAGTGGTTTTTAACACCTTTTGGTGTTACCATAGACTTAAGATATAAAGTATTATTACTCTGTGGGTGTTACCTAGAAAGAGAGAAGATAAACATAAAAAAGCAAATTAATCGGTATTTTGGAGCACAAAATTTAAACCGTAAAAACAAATAATATATAGTATTATTAATACATTGTGTTCGTTTTCACGCTGCATGCCGGTTTGAAACCAATTAATAACTTTATTCAAAAAATAATAACAGATATAGTTATTTTATACTAGATATGTTTTTATTTGATAGGAGGCAGTACGTGCGTCCCATATTTCAATGATGGATATTTCTTCCGATATTTTTTGTATAGAACAGAAATGCGGTAGAAGTGTTTTATACAAATTTAGAATCAATCGCAGAACTTTTATCCTCTTTGGACACTTTATGTACTGTGTACTAAGGCCATATAATGTATGATTTTGAAAAAAATATATTTTTACGTTTGTATGCACACTATTAAAAAAAAGTCTTTTCTCTTCTTCTCTGAATACCATTAGGATATATTATTTCTCTGGAGGTGAGATTTTCCGGAACAGCACAGGGCCGTAACTAGGATTTTTGCCGCCCTGAGAAAACGTTATTTTGCCACCCCCACAACTTTAAAATTCGATAATTTTATAATGGTGTTTTTTGTTTCCACATAAAACTGCGGCCCGGGGCAACTTCGCCCCCCCCTCTCTAGTTACGGCCCTGGGCGAGCCCACGATCGCACCTTGCTGCTAAACATTGGTTCCGTGAAAATCGATCAAAGTACGTTGACTACGCATTTGCATCAATTAAAAAAACGAAAATGATCAATTTTTTTAATAGGACCGCGTCGGGCATGAGATATGTATTCAAACTTTCAATGAGAACTTTTTTTTTCACATTACAGTATGATTTTAAAATCACAAATTTATGTCAGAATTCATTTAGATGCATTTATATACTTATGTCTTTTTTTATTTTCTGTTGTTTCCTATTATAATTTATAATATCGATGCATATTAGTTGCAAATTTTTTTCGCTCATTTGCTATAGATTTATTGACTTTTATTAACTAAAACTATAAATGAAATTAAAAATTTCGAGTGATTGCTTCAATGAAGTTCAAGTCGGAAAAATTTTCATTCACGAGTTGTGTGGAAAAATGTTGTGTTGTATACAATTATATGAAATGTATAAAAATATGTATATTGTAGAAAAAAAAATGCCTTCCTTAGATATAGCGTACAAATATATATATGAAGATATTGAACGAGAGCGTATATTTTACTGATTCTGATACTTTGAAATAAATCATTTAAAAAGAAACTGGTCATTTTATTTTTAATAAGCTTATTTTTACAAGGTATTAATTTCTGGTGTACAGCATACTACGAAAAATAGTGCCTATGGACAATTTCATGGAGATTTCGGCCTCCTTCATATTCAGTACCCTCAGATCTGCCTCTGAGGTCGGGATTACACTATAAAAGTGTGATAAAATACATTTTACAAAACTTGAAAAAATAACAATTAAGCCTATTGGTCACATTCACTCGAATGTAACCGATACGCTTATTGATTGCATTTTTCAAGTTTTACCAAATAGCTTTTGCAAAACTTTTAGAGTGTAATGCCGGCCTATCAATCATTAATTTCATTAGTGAATTCAATTTTATGGATTGAAGGAACTGAATCATATTCATGAATATACAGTGTTTGTCTAGGAAGTCCTTATCCAAGCTTTTTCTTCTCAACCGTTGTTCGTTGGTAGAAACTTCTACGAACGACGGTTGAATAGAAACTTCTACTATAGAAACCTTTAAGGCCGAATCACACTATAAAGTTTCACAAAAGTTCTTTGACAACACGTGGAAAATGTAACCAATAAGCTCATCGGTTACATTCGAGCAAATGCAACCTATAAACTTATTGGTTACATTTGTCAAGTACTCTAAAAACATTTTCGTAAAATTTTTATAGTGTAATCCCGGCCTAAATGAGGTAAATATTCATATTATGTGTGGTAGCTTAATTTTACATAAACAAAACATTTTTTGTTTTTGAAAAATGATAAAACTTTTTATATTTCCCCCAGTTCATATCTGGTCCTATACTATAGTCATACCTAGAAAAAGGCTGCCCTCGCAGTAACATGACTGTAAAATAATATAAATTTGTGTTATTAGCATATGTGGGAGGGTAGAGATGGAAAATCCGCCCCCACTTTCCTCCACTGACAATAAAAAAAATACAAATAAAAACACTGAGGGGAAAAAACAAACAAATTGAGAGAGTTATAAAAAACAAATAAGTAAATAAAAAAAAATCCAATATACCAATGTTACTGCCAAAGCCAGTTTAATTTTGCTCATTCGCAAAATTACCGAAAGTTTTGGCCAAAGTCCGATTAACAGAAATAATTCGGGCTTCAGCCGACTAATTCGCGAAGTGGCCCTGGTCAAAGTTCGATGTGCTGATGTAAAACGGTCCTGTAGGCACCGAATTCATATTTTTAATCGCCAACACGTGCGATGCATGATATATATACAGCAGTAGCGGTATCGGATTAGCTCCATGTGACGAGAGAAAAAAAAATAAAAGAGAAATTTGATAGAAAAAACTGTTAATGTAATAAAATATAGACATATAGTTATATTTCCACCAAATTTTGATGGCAAAAAAAGATTATGGCATCGTCACTGCGAAATGATGGGTTGCCATAGCTAACGTAGACATAGTTATGACGACGACTCCCGAATCATGTCTCCTTTTTTCGACATTTCGTGAACTGGCTGGTCAAAGCCCGAAATTCGGACATTGGCCTGCTCAATTTACAAAGAAATTGGCCAATTCACGACCTGGCCGATTTCGGGCATGTTACTGCCAAAGCCCGAAGGGTGACCAATTCGCGGCGGGGCCGGCCACTTCACGAATTGGCCAAGAGTTTTGGCTTTTGGCCAAATTCTGAATTGCAGAAACGATTCTTACTTTGGCTAGCCATTTCGCGAAGTGGCCGGAGATCCCTGGCCAAAGCTCGATGTGCTAATGTAAAACGGCCCGGCAGGGCTAAATCCATTTTTTTAAATCGCCAACGTATGATACATGTCTATATATAGCAGCTACAGTATATTGGATTAGTTCCATGTGACGAGAGAAAAAAAAGTGAAAAATTCGAGGGAAAAACTATAAAAATAATTATATATATATAAACATAAATTTTTTTCTGCCAAATTTTGGAGGAAAAAAATGATTACTGCATCGTGACAGCGGTTTGATGGGTTATCATAACTAACGAGGACATAATTTTCACGAAAAAATACGCCAACTTGACAATGATCCCTAATATGTCTTCTGTTATCGGACTTTGGCCAGAGATCACCTGCCACTTCGCGAACTGGCCAGATAAATATTTGAAGAAATTGGCCAATTGGCGAAGTGACCCGCACTGTAGCGAATTGGATAATTTCGGGCTTTGGCAGGTAACATATACAAACCCAAGCGTCGCGTTGTTGGTAAACATGATAAATCGTTGTTATATGATATACAAATACAAATACAACACCACAACAGGCAAAATGCCCAACAAGGTGGCTGAGAAAGAGATTCCCATAACAAAGATGGATGTCATATATTTCAAAAATACAGAACTCAATTAAAAATACTATTACAAAAACTATAAACAATATATATACATGATAAAATATTATAAAATGTCCATAAAATGTATTTATGGTTGCCTTATTCTAATTATTGGTAGCTTCTCGATTTACCCCGACATGTTTATCGTATTTCTTTTCAAACGTGTCAGTTGTGTTAGAATTTACTACCTTCGGGGGGTAAGCTATTCCATTTATTAATAACCCTGTTAGAGAAAAATTCCCTGCGACACCATAACCTAGAATTGTCCCTTACCAATCGATACTGGTGTCCCCCTTGTAAAAGTAGTCGATTGATTGTGTACTGTACATGGTAATTCATACATGTATCGTTATATCTGGGTACGATCGTAAAATTTATTATCATTATATTGGGGTTTGACTATGGAATTTTTTTCATATTTATCAAATTCACCAATTACACTTGGATATTATGCATATTCACAGATACAGGCGATAATTTTCAAGTATTTATCAAATTTACTAACGACAGTTAGTTATTATACATGATCCTCGGTATAAGTAATAATTTTTTTTAGTATTTATCAAATTTACCAACGATGCTGGGTATTATGAATATGCGCCGGTGAAAGTGATAAATTTATCAAACTTACCAAGACGATTAGTAAGGATACGCAACAACCTCTACATTTCTCACGCATCTCTATACAAGTACAAATACAACGCCACAACAGGCAAATTGCCCAACGAGGTGGCTGACTTAAGAACATCATGGATCCCCGAGCCATTTTTTGGAGGCCCTACCTACTACTGCTGCTACACCACACATGCACCCCGCCCACATACCCCCTCCGCGGAACCCCCCAACGAATCGGTACATGCGGGAATGTGCGTGTACGTGTAGTGAAACCTGACGTGAAGTTTTGTTGTTTCTCTGTAATGCTTGTTATGTGTAGTGCTGCCATCTGCCACTAGTTTTTCTAACTGTGAGTGAGGTGTTATGATTGAATGATTTATCGTTGTATGACTGTTGCTCTCTGTGGCGAGACTTTTTAACGGGGAGATCGGCTCGCATTTGCACCTTGAAGTTGGGAACCACAGAAAACCAACTTCAGCCGACCACCACTGTGGGGGTTCGAACCCGGATCCTCGCATCGCGAGTCCGTCACTATAACCACTCGACCACCACAGCGGCAACCATAGGGGTCATTCAAGTATTACGTAAGCAGATTTTTAGCCATTTTTGACCCCCCCCCCCTTGTCAGCAAAAGTCAGCAAAACACTGACCCCCCTCCCCCCCTCGTCAGCAGCTTAGAATATTTCATATCTTCAAAAAGGGTGGTTGATGACGTAAGCAATCTTCAAACTCCCCCTCCCCCCTTGTCATCAAAAGTCAGCAAATCCGAAACCCCCCCCCCCTCCTCGACGCTGACATAATACTTGAATGACCCCATATTTCTCACAACAGCATATGTACAACAAAAAATTTTCCAGATGGTTTCGAATGAATAGTCATAAACACTGAATTGAAATTTTAAAGAAATGCAATATTCAACTGGTTATTTGTGGAGATGAAGATTACAAGGAAGAAAATTCATCACTGCCCCCCCACGGGGACTCGAACCCCGGTCTCTCGCTTGCCGGACGAGTGCTCTATCATCTAAGCTATGGAAGCAGATAGAATATTTCAACCTTGGAGCGTATATATATGTTGAAAGGCACCGTACATGGACGGCGTCAACAATCAACTAATAGCTCGTGAATGACATAGGCCAACCAGATGGCCACAATGCATATAGAAACGTCCTCTCCACTTGTCAATACAAGATTCATCGAAAGACTGGTTATTTGTAGAGACTGGTACCACAAATAACCAGTCTTTCGATGAATCTTGTATTGACAAGTGGAGAGGACGTTTGTATATGCAAATGCAATATTGCTTATGAGTTTATATCACACACACACACACACACACACACACTTCCAGTAGCTGAGAAATGGTAATTTGGTATGCAAAAGAAAGTTTGGAAGAACATCTCTTTTTTTAAAAAAAAGAGGTAATGAAATGCTTCTTTCAAAACTAAACACGAAGAAAAGAAAATAAGAAGCAAATAAATAAATGAACGTGAAATAAATTCATTTGACTAGTAGTAGAAGACGCAGCTCCGGGCCTCGTAATTATATTTTATGGGTTCGGTGAGTACAGAAATTCTCTTTCGTTTTGTTTCTACCTACTTTCGGGTGAAGAGTCGTTAATAGTGATTTAATGCACTGATTTTTTTTTTTTTTTACTTGTGTTCTTGTCACTGTCCAGTCTCTCTCTCAATTTATTTCGCTTATTTTCATTTTTAAAAAAAATACGCCGACAAAGCATTAGAAAAAAATCATTGAAAACCTGTTCTTAATTTTAATGCATTCTCTCTTTGAATGTATACGCATCTCTATCTTTCTCACGACAGCATGTGTGTAACAAAAAATTTTCAAGATGGTTTTGTAAGAAAAGTCGTAAACCTTGAATTGAAATTTTAAAGAAATGCAATATTGCCTATGAGTTTATATTTTTGAGATTTGCTTAGATTTTTTATTGGATATTATTGCAATCAAATAAGATTGTGTTTGAAATCACTGATAATTATCAATGATATACACTGCTCAAAACAATTAGGGGAGCACATGGTTTTAACAAAATTACGCAAAGATGTATACCGATAAGTAACATAAAATGAATCATCCATAATTTAAAGCCTAGCAGGAAACGGAAGAAGAAAACTTCATATGCAAATCAAATATTTCCAAAGAATTAAAGCTTAATTCCAAATTTTTTTACTTCTTTTTTCTGTATTGCGCATTGATACGCGTGTACTATCCATTGTATGCCAATACGTGGCTGTCTCGCACGGTTTTCTTCACTTTTTTGCTTGCTCCCCTATTTGTTTTGAGCAGTGTATAATGAGGGATTATCAATCATTTAGAACAGCGGTTCCTAAATACTTTTTGTCGTGTACACCCCAGAAATTTTTATGTCTGCCATGGACCCCCCCCCCCCTCCCCATTTATAGCAGCAGAAACTACAGCCATTTATCTGCGCGAATGCTCTTGCACAATGGAGAACATTATACCCAGTACTAGTAAATGTGATGCGATAAGCATGCAGTCATCTAATAGACTGCAAATGAACTGAAACAACGTTCATATTTATATCGAGAGATGTCGCCACAAGTCTAATTTCGATCAAATCATAATAATTTTACTACTGCCGTCCACCAACGTCGCAGAGGTGCTCTTGTACACGCCAATTTCATTAAAACTTTTGCTTTAAAGCAATTTATTTACAGACGATCCCGCTTATAACATTCCCACTTAGAACGTTTTCCCGCTTGGTACGACTTATTTTCGTGGTCTGACATACAATTAATTCTCATTGAGATTTTCCATTGAAAGCGTTTCATCGTTTAAACGTTTTTTCATGACGGTTTTTCGGAAAGCGTTATAAGTGTGATCCACTGTATATTGTTTGTTTTTCTCAAGTTAGCACATTCATTTTTTTTAAATTCTACAATGGGACGTGGACTCCTGGATGTCAGGGTACCCCCAGTTGGGAACCACCGATTTAGGGCACTCTGTGTTTTATCAGTGTATGAATTCTGTAATATCGTCCCACAGTAAACCATGGTTCTTGTCCGAAATCTATAGCCAAGAATCTCAGTAGACCCTCTACAACGATTTTTTAGCTCAGGTTTCCAACATAAACGGTGGAATTTTAATTGTTATGAGTAGAGCCCAGAAGTTCAAGCAAAATGCCATAAATGCCTTTTTTCAAACTACTTTTGCAAAGATGGTTTTTTTGAATTTTTCCTGCCATAAATGCTTATTTTAACATAGTTTTGAGTTTATTCGTGAAATTCTGAGTCCGTATTCTGCAGAACTTGAATATTTGGAGCGATGACAACTTCAAAAGAAAATTGCTCTTTTTTAAAATCATCAATTCTTTTGGTACTGTATTATTATCAGAGAAAGCACCCTTCACTCCATTCTTGTGACTTAAACGTGAATAGGTGTGAGTGACTGAGAAATAGAACACTTGATGTTGCCATACGTTAACTTTGCTTTCGCCGCATAGTATTAGACTTGTTTCAGACGAGCGCATCCTATGTATGAAAAAAGTTTGAAGTTTGTTTCTCCCACGATTCACATAACATGTAACCTCTCACGCATTGAACTGCACATTGTCTATGTATAACTGACCAATGACTGTCGCAAGAGGTTATTAGTTGTCATGGCTTTGACAGCGTGGGGTAGGAGCTGACAGTGCTATGGCTCTGGGGCCCATGTTGTTTATTCTGAGTTACAAGGGACCTCAATTAATTTTTTTTTACCCTGTAACTCAGAATTTTCTCCGTCACGACCACGTCCTTTGGGGCAATGAGCTAAGTGACAGAGCCTGGTCGTTATCGGTCCATTCTGCTCAGTTCTGTGTAAAACTAACAAAAAGCCCCGGCACAGGACGATCCCCACAACGAACCTATACATTAAATTGACCCTCCTGACGTATCATCTCTCGGCCAGTACCCACCCTGTACTCAATGGCACACAACAGTTCACTAAACTTGCTTCTTGTGGGGGGTTTTATGGGTCCCCATACTTAGCTAGAAGTGACAGCTTAAATATTTACATGCTTACATTTGAAAATCATAGTACCAGATATTATCAAGTAGCCCTCCCCTCTTTATGGATATGAGGCCTCCCAAGTAATGCTCACATACGCCCAAGGGTGAAGATGTCCCTGGTTCTAAGTACTGCTCTACTGGATTGTGAAAATAGTCATATCCTGACAAGCCCCCCCCCCCCAACATATTTCACTCGAGAGCTGTATTTCTTCACAGCTCTTTGTGGCTCTTTGTGGCCCCCTTTACCACTTGTCTTGGCTCCATTTATATCTGATTCTGACGGGTTTCCTCTAAGCAGGGCATCGGAAGTGTTTCGAACCTGTGGGTGCTTGGCTTGGACAATGTAGGAAATTTTGCTTTCTGGATGAATTTTGCTTTCTGGATGAATTTTGCAGTTGCTCGGGGCCCTTGCCACAAATTATCATGGGTGCTCGAGCACACAAATCACCTTTGGCTCCGACGTCACTGCACCTAAGAATATCCCAGGACCACAAGGACTCCATAAGGCTCCAGGATGAGAATCACTGCTCTATGGGAGTCAGAAAAAAACCACCAATTGTTGACGTTATAACCGAGTTCAACTGTATGTAGAAAAAAAAAGCTTTTCTGTATTTTGTATCTGAGAACATTTTGAATCGCAAAAACAACTCTATTCCCCATTTATTTTTCGGCCATGATGGGTCAATATTCTTTTTCAATAGACCACATAAAATATTTTTGTGGTCCTTATGACTACCTAATTGAGACTCCAACATTCAATGAATCGAGAAATACAATAAAAATAGTTACCAAAAAAAAAGAAAAAATGATACTGGTGAAACCAGTTTTTTTAGTGAGAGGTAGTGTATGATCAGGTGCACCATTTTTACTAGCAGTTACTTTTTCAATTTTTTTCCCCCAGCTATTATTATTTCTCTTCAGTCTCCTCTCTTCCATCGCCTGTTATAAAGAACCGAAGCCGCGCCGCCGGCCTCGTAATCAATGCAATAGAGATGTCAATTCCAGGGGAGGTTTTCTACCCTCTCGTGAGTCAAGGTGGACCGAAATGAAGAGGCCCTCCTCGGACTAGACCGAGACCTCTTCAAGAACAAAGTGAGTTAAGTTTCCACGCGGTTAATATACGGAGAAAGAGCCGAAAAAGGGCGCATAAGAGACGGGGACGGCTCTCTCTCTCTCTCTCTACTCTTACTTCCAGTTCTGGATCATCGTCATTAGGGTCTAAATTATGGCATGTTCGTGAGAGGGTGCAGTGGACGTAAGTTATGAAAGAAGAAGAACAAGAGCAGCAGGAGCACTTTTCGGCTACCTGTCAAGACCCTCCATTCCATCTTCTCCACATACACCCACCATCACTTTAACATTGGCCATTATAGCGCTTTCTCTCTCTCTCTCGTTAGCCACTACTTGTACTTTGAAAGGATCTTTGTATTCTATGAATGTCTACTGGAAGTAATTTTTAACAAGATACATGCTCTTCTTTTTGCCTTATTTCATTTATTTTTTTTTTACGCTTTCCCTCCCGCCTGGACACCTGTGTAAAGCACGGTGCTCAGATCATCTGTTCTATTAGGCGTAATGGTGTACAGCAGTATTTCTCAACGTTTCTGAAAACAAGGACCAGTGAGAGGTTCGAAAGAATTTGACAAACCACTAGCGTCCCGTATTACGGGCTCAATACATCCCGTATTGCATCCCAGTAATTTTTGTTGTTATGATTGTTCTTATATATTTGTCCCGTTTTTATCAATGATACTTATTTGAATTCGTAATAAGGTCTCGGTCTAGTCCGAGGAGTTACCAAAGTCGTGATTTTACACACACACACCCTGAAAAACTTTCAGAAAGACAAGTGAAGATACATCTGAAAAAAGATTTCGAGGTGAACAGGAGTTAATCGGGCTCGAGTGACAGTAATTCTGAGGTGACGTGAGCGCCCAAGTGGCGTGGTGGTAAGATGCACGTCTACCACCATGAAGGTTGCTGTCATGGTCCTAGATTCAAACCCAAGAGAGAATATAGATGTAGAAAATATAGAATATAGAGACGACCACCGATAGACAGCACCTTCATTTCCAACTCATCTCATTAATGGCAGTAAATTGCAATATAGCGATATGGCCAGAGTTGGTGTTTGGTGTAGTAATTCTGATGTGATGATTGTGGTGCTAAAAATCATTTCACACGACGTGGCTGTTTTATGTTAGCGTGTGCATCCATGTCAACGAAAATCTTCGTTAGCCGAAAAATTCGTAAACCCAGGCGTTCGATAGCCGAGGTATCACTGTATATGTTGTGTTTCTTTGTTCCACAGTGTGTTGCATGACATTCTAGATATGATCGATAGGATTGGGACTCGAATGACTCGGAATATTATTTGTTCCTTTAAAACGTGATCGGGTGACTTCAGATAAATTTCCAATATTTTTAGCAACATTATCCTGTTGGGTGGGGAAGAGGACGAATTTGCAGGATTGAATGCAGGCAATGAATTTGCGTTACATCCCAAAAACAATACTCACATAGTTTTCGCTGTTACACAGATGTTAGAGTCGATATATGAAAAATGTTAGTTGATATATTAAAAAATTATTGAACTATGGTAATTATTATTAAAAAAGTATCAAACCAATTTAAAAACCTATTAGTCGCTCTGCACTTTTGTTTGTGCAAGATATACAGAAAAATGGAGGTTGTGTGAAGACTGATTTATTTTGGAAAGAAATACTCACCTCACTTGAACCCAGGCCCCCTGACGGTGGACGAGTGCTCTAACCCCTGAGCTACAGAAGAGACAGGAAATTTATATGTATGCACCAAAGAAGACGAGGGACCCGGGTCCGAGTTCCGATAGAGATAGAGGTATTTTTACTTCCAAAAATATTAACATCTGTCCCAAAAAATAACATCTTCACACAACATCCAGTTTTCTGCATATCTTGCAATATTCATTATTCTCGAAGTTAAAATGCCAGAAAAAAATTGTTATTGGATAGGCCGCGGCTTTGAATTGGCCGCAAGAACTAAAAATAAATAAATTTACACAGCTACATAACCCACTGTTTTATTACAGGGAAATCACAGTAATCTTCAATTAATTGTTTTTGCTCAATTAAATAATTAAAACAACGGACAAATTTTGAGGCAACGGCTGGAATGAGATTATGATATACTGTATGAGTTTTTTTAAACTGCACAAAATGCTGTAAGCTGTTTTATATGAAGATAACTTCCAACTTTATATAAAATAGAAGCTTCAAATTTTTTCTACATTTCAATATTACTGTATCCTATGAATAGCTTCATTAGAGATATGAAGGCATAGTAAGACATTCCACAGAGCTCCGTGTCATAATATGAAAGAATTTTTTTTTTCCTATTTCATTCGGACTCGGTGAAGAAACGCCTTGAAGTAGCCGTCAAAGTTACGCCGACTCCTCGACCACCAGGGAAGCCTTTTTTTCTTTTCATTTTATTCCTATTTTATTCTTAAAAAAAGGAATATTCATTCCAATACATTCTTCCCATGTGCTGCCACTATATAAACTCTTTGGTGTCCGCGACAATTTTTCTGAAGCTATTTTGTCGAGTCTTTTAAGAGAGAATGGAATTCGGAAGAGAAGTTCGCCCCCGATGTGAGAAGTATTGTGGCGTGAAATTAGGCAGCTCATTGTAGCTTACCGCGGCGTGATATTAGTACCCTATTTTCGCACAAAAAAAGACTTCATTCCACATCACAAAGGAGTCTTTTATTCGACAGTCCAGGCTGCTCCGTGTGAGGTTCCACTATTATTATATACCGTACTGCACTGTGTGTGTATGTCCGACTCCTTTACGAGAAGTGGGAAAAGAAATGTGAGTACGAAGTTGTATGTGAGATTTTTTATTCTATATAAGAGTAAAAACTATTTGTAACGTGAAAAATAAGGTGATTTGAATTGCAATTCGAAACTATAAAATTGCTATAGTGATGTATATTTTTTCATCAATTTGTAAAAAAATACATTTTTTTGAAGATTTATAATGTTTATAGAGATTATATGGATAGTTATTTTTAAATATATTTGTTTAAAATATACATGTATTTGTGTAAATACACAAATGTATTTGTGTAAAATATACATAAGTATACATGTTTAAATATATTTTATAGATGGCAAGTAAAAAATCGACATAATTTTCTACGAAATGTGGAAAACGAATTCTCCCGTTTTGCAAGATTTCGTTATTGATGTATGAAATTTTCCCGTGCGGATATTATATGCCAATGTGGATTATACATTTTTCTTCGAGGTAATTTAAATTTGCATCTGCGGATTATACGCAAGAAAACACGATGGTGTAATAGATTTTTATCACGAGGTCCCAGGTATTAAATTTTTATCATGTACAGTGGATCCAGTTCATAACGTTTTTCAAAAAAAAACTGTCATGAAAAAACGTTATAAGTGGGAAAACGCTTTGAACGGGAAATGTTGAGACCATATTGAGAAGTTGAGACCATGAAAATAAGTCGTACTAAGCGGGAAAATGTTGTAAGTGAGAACGTTATGAGCAGAATCGGCTGTATTCAATACGCATTTAAAACGAAATCGAAATACTGTATTCCGAACTTCAAATTTAAAAAAAACAAAACTATATATATAAATATTTTCTGTGAAACAAACTATCTTTGAATTCTTCATTGAAAAATTTAAAATTTAAATATGCATAATGTTCATAACTTAATATGGTATCGTGATCCTCTAAACTGAAAATTTTATTGAATAAATTTTAAATAAACAATTGGAGCCTTTTCGATGAGTAAGCGGGCACTGCACCGTGTCTTTTCACATACTCAGCTTCGTATAGGGTTCCGCAGGTAATTTTTAGAGCTGGGAACTTTCAACTGGTTAATCAAAAACTTTTAATCGATTAATCGAATTTTAACCGAGTATTTTCAAATGCTATTACTTCACAACAAACTTATTAGGTAACATTTTTATTAATTGATGCTACAAAAATATATTTTATTCATTTCACTAACCTATATGTGAACAAATATTAGAGTGCAGTGAAGCCTCGCTACAACGATACTCGAGATAAGGATAAATCCCACTACAACAGAGTTGTTCAACTTTTTTAAAGTCACGAGCACTGCCTGTACCTATCATAAAAAGAAGAACACCCTTACGGCAAGTTTGGCATACGAATGCAATCCTTGAGAGCAATTTGTACAAGGTGTTTAATTGGAACGTTGATCAAGTGCTCGCGAGCACGAAATCGGGCACGAGCATCCAGCACTCTAAGTAATTCAAGGAGCACCGTGGTGCTCGCAAGCAATGGGTTCACGATGCCTGGGTTTAACGAACGCCTCTCGATATAACGATAACACCTTTACAACGATAACTTTTCTAGGTCCCCAGAGTATCGTTATATCGAGATTTCACTGTAGATTAAAAAAAATTTGGCTTTTGCGTGCTTGAAGTAATGCTGAAAATTTTTGTGTCAGATCCTCGGGTTTATTTATTAGGATCTAGTCCCTCTTTTTTAAATAAGTCATTTTAGGTTGGTCACTGATTTTGAAACTACTTTCGATCTTCATACATGCAGTTTTTTCCTAGAAACTGCTCCCAAATCATAGGCGGAGATAGACTTGGAAGTCTGGGGGGGCTGGGGCGACAAGATGATGATGTCGATTTATATATACACATATACATTAGACTAGTAGACTTCATCTTTGACGCTTGGGGGGGGGCTGGGGTATAACAAGTTTTAGTCTAAAAAAAACTTCCATCACAAACCCAAATATAAAACTAAAATCATCACCAGTTTTCATTGAATCGACTTGTACTTCACTTCTGTCGGAAACTTTTATCAAAATATTGATTTAAATATTTTTAAATATGATCACTTATCTGAAATGTTATACGTATTTACGAACATGGGTTTAAATTAAGACATCCAATCGATTTCGTCAAATAAATCAAAATAAATTATGAAATTTTAATAAAAATTTTAATCGAATTGATCAAGTCGATTCAGTCAACAAAAATTTTAACCGCGATTAAAAATTTATCGATTAACCAACACGATTAATCGATTAAACAGACAAGCAAAAGTAATTTTCATTCAAAAACTTGAAAAAAAAACACTGACATCGAAATAGAATTTAACTTTGTGCGTCTAACTCACCGTTTTCTGAGAATTTTATTAGACTTTATTCTGCAATAAAAATTTATTTTTTTAGTTGAATTAAAAATAAATACAATATTAATTAGAATCTATCAAATTCAGAATATCAAAAAGAACAATGCTATTAGATAGGCGACGGCTATAATTATCTTCAAGAAATAAAAATGAAGTTTTATAACTATATAAGCCGTATTTTCACAGAAACTATACGGATGCCATCATGACAGTATTTAAGCCAGTGTATAACATGTGCAGCTGCACAGGGGAAAATTTTTTCGATTATAAGAAATTTAGCCTGCTATATAGGCCTGCTTAAATCTTCGTAATGCTAGATCGGCCATTGGAGTAAAAAATATTCGACTGCACAGAGACCCGAAATAATGGTCCTTAAGTCATCTATATTTTAATTAGAATGAAAATGTGAATTAATATTATTATCCAATTATATAGAAATCATTTCACTTTAGGAGCAGTTGAAAAATTAGTCGAAACGCTACTGACCTTAATTTATGGTCATCACTGCATATGATGCAGTAAATGTGATAAATCCGGTTATTATACATAATAAACTGTTAGTATGCATCACCGCCGAGCATTTTGGTAAGTTTGATAAATTTCCCCAAATTTATCACTTTTACCGGCTATTACGAATTGTGCCCAAGCGTCGTTGATAAATTTAAAAAAATTATCACTTTTTTTCCTGCCATTATGAACACTACCTAAGCATCGCTTCATTAGTAAACATGATATGCTATACATGATAATTCATACATAACCGGTAAAAAGTAATAATTTTTCATTACTTATTAAATTTACCAACGACTCTTGGGCACTGTTCATAATCGCCAGTATCATTATATCGGGGTACGATAGTAAAATTTATTAGCATTATATTGGGGGTCCGACTGTAAAATGCATTAATCACACATACTAGACTCATTTGGAATTTTTTTTTCATATTTATCAAATTAACCAACTACACTAGGGTATTATGCATAATCACAGATAAAGGCGATAAATTTTAAGTATTTATGAAATTTGACAGCGACGCTTGGTTATTATGCACAATCTCCAGTAAAAGGGATGTTTTTTTTTAGTATTTATGAAACTTACCAACGAGAGAGAGACTCTTGGGTATTATGCATATCCGCCGGTAAAAGTGATAAATTTATCAAACTTACTTACCCGCGATTATTCATGATAACCGGTTATTATGCATAACAACCAGATTTACCACATTTACCGTAATATATGCATACATGACTAATCAAGCTACAATCTTCGTTTCAAATTCCACACTGACAGAAATTTGTTGCGAAGGAAACTCTGCTTTGAAATGCCATTTCAAATACAATCTGGGAAACAGGGCCATCTTAATGTATGGGCCCACCCTGGCAAGGCCCAAGAGCCTCGTGATGATATTTTCGAGAGCACGTTCGTATATGAATTTGGTGAGCACCGATGGCTCATGGAAAGCTGTAAGCCCTACTGTAAAGACGGCCCTTGCTGAGAAGATAACTTTTAATAATATATATTTTTTTATACCATGCTTATCTTATATAGATATATTTTTTTATCATAAAAAGGGGCGGGAAAACTGCTAGTTTCTTTGTTGATGATTTTTTTTCCCTTGAGCTTACTATTACACAAAGCACGAACGAACTGAACATCTGGTTATCCCCGATGGCCAAAGAGCAGTCTTTGTGGATTCCCGAATATATTTTTCCAAGTTATCCTTAGAATATTAAGGGGAGGAAGAAGAGGAATCATACACAGGCCCTGCATATAGAAATGTGCGGTATTCCAGAATAAAGCCAAAACTCCTTTTCCCTAAATTCCTAGTTAATCCCTTTACAGAATGGGTTTTTTATATTGCTCAGACAAACATTCCCACTGGATGACCTTAGCCGATGGTAGTAGAGAATCACGAAGAATTTCCCATATTTTCGGTAATAGTAAGCTATAGTATCTCGGGCATAAATTCTATGTCCTCTCCCTACCAGAGTGCGACATGCTCATGCTATCTGTTTGTATGAGAAGGAAAAAAAAAGTGGGATTAAGTCAATTTAAAAGCGATCTTTCAAGACTGTCCGGTTCGGGTGTTTTTTTGTTGTTGTCGGTGGGGGTGACACCTATTGGGCATTTAACCTCCTGCTGGGAGGGATAGAAAGAGACGGGGGGGGGGGAAAGGAAGGCAAATACTTTCCACCCATACTCTTTGAAAACATCGTGAATACTGCAATTGGAAGTATGTTTGCACGGTGGGGTCTGAGGTTTTGTACATTTTTTTCTTTTCTTATGTAGGAACCCACCTGCGTGATCCAGAGATAATATGATGCTTCCTAAGTTTTCTGCTTCCCTCCATTCATGTCCAAATCAGTTGATTTAAAGTAGTCTGATTTGTTTACGGCACCTAATGAGTTAGTTTTTGGTGTAAAAAATAAAAGTAATAAATGAAATCTAAATGTCATTTTCTTTATAATGATAGGCTCTTACTTATGATACCCATGGCTCCTTTATCCGATTATCATATACACGCGGAGTCCCCTCCCTATTAATGCAATAATTTAATAAATAGGGTAGGCACGTATCAAAATCTTCGACTCGACGCGTCGCCCTTGGGATTCGCAATCGAGACAATTGCTTTTGGGAAAGCACCTTGAAGTTGTTGCTCGCAAGCACCATGCCGCGTCATCTCAAAGCGAAGGGGGGGGGGGAGTAGCAGGGCAATATAACAAGGGCTGTTTCATGATGCGCCGAAGTCGGTACAAGCTGACGTCATTGCTCAAACAGAACCGATTGCATCGCTTTGCTACCCGGTTAATTACGATAGTTTGCAATCGCTGCACAGTACCCATTTTAATGAATTATTTCCAAAATTAATTATCCTTTCGATTATTGTCATTAGAATTTGTATATTTATTAGCTTGCTTCGTTCAACCATTTTAAACGTTTAAAATAAGAAATTTTGCATTTGCTTTTGACGTAACTTCCACTGAGAATATTTTTCTCGAATCCATTTCAGTTGAATCGTTAAATCTTGTTAATTTTTAGTTGGTTGGTTGAGAGCCAATCCGAGACAGATTATGTTAATTATCTCTTAATTATTTAAGAATCATAGCACCAGAACTTATTATCATGGAGGCCCTTCCCGTGTAGCTGAGACCACCGGCAGAGGACCCAGGCCATGAAAAGGCTCTTGCAAGAGATCGTTTCAATAATATCATAGGCCCTGGGGCAAAGTGATATTCCGGTGACCCCCTTCTGTCTGGCTGGAATTCCCAACTGACCAATTCACATACTTCTAAAAATCATAGCACCAGATCTAATTGTTGGGGAATACCCCGGGCCATCATTGGGTGGGGCCCTTGGCCTCCATATCTTGGAGCAGGGACTTTAGGCTGGGATCTTTCGCGGGCCCTCGTGCTAGACTTTTCACTGGCCCCTCTATGGTGCATTTATAGCGTAAAAAAGCAAAAAATGATCAGAATCGCCTCGTCCCCAGGGCTGAAGCCCAATCAGCTCCACCCTTGTGGAGGCCATGTTTGGGCCCACGAATCAAGACATCCCAATTCTAGCCTCGAGGAAAGGATGAATCATAATTTTTTTTAAAGTGTGAATTCACTAAAAAAGTGTCAGTGAGAGAATTCTGGCCTGGGACCCTACTCCAGGATATGGACTCCGAAGCAGAATGTTTAGCATTGTTCTGCAACGATCCCTCAGCTGACTGAAAATGTTCTTTGCGGTAAAAATTCCCATAATATCGTTTTTTTCTACACATCTCCTAAAATTCTTCCAGATTGTTCTGCAGCAGCACTAATTGTTCTGCGACGTATGACACCCAACTCGGCATATTTTGCTTTGGGGGACGTGGAGGCCCCCCGTGAACTTAATTTTGTCCGTTTTCTTATTCGAAGCTATGCTTTTTATATTCATAAGCGGTTCTAAAAAAAATTAACCGCGATTTTTGGAATATGTACTTAAATTTAAGATTTACTAAAAGTGCACTATATTATGACGAAGAGAAGAAGAAAAATGTAAAATGTGACATGAAATGAAGTCAGCGTCAAGGCACCCTAAAAAAAGTCATCGCATGGGAACCCCCGATACTGATACATATTATTAGGCCGGCTCACCTGAAGAGCTCTCTCTCTCTCTCTCTCTCCTTATTCTTGTCCCCGTATCTTTTCCCATTATTGTATTCTCCAAGTCAAAGGAGACAACTGCTATTCTTCACTCCCCCCCCCAAACAGAGATGGATACCTTGGTTATGACAAAGAACCCGCAGGTGGGACATTCCGAACGTGCTTGTGGAACGATGCACGTGGGGCTCCTCTTTTTTTTTTTGAACACGTACCACCCACCAGATACAGAAAATGAAAAAAATCATGAAAAGGGGGCTCCTCTTCTGCCACATCTTTCTTCATAAAAGAAAAGATGACATTTTCTTCCAAGGAGACCCGATATCCTCACCAATATTACTACCAACGATAGTGTTTTTTTTCCCGTCTCCAAATGTCCCTTACAATTTTTTTTTTATTACCGCAACGCTACTTGCTTTACATGAGTCATCATGAAAAAAAAAATTTCAGTCACATTCAGGTTGAATGTAGTTTCTTGGTCTTAATAGACTTCTGATGTCCTGGTATGTGTTGTGCGGTAAAAGCCTGGAGACTGATGAATGATTTACCGGAGCAATCCCCATTTTTTTTCACCCAGTGCATGAGCGAGAGCACCTTCATAAATTTCTATAAATTTGCTAATAATGTAATTAGCAGAACATCGCGGGTTTATTCTTAAGAAATAATTAATAATTCAATCATTAACTAATATTAGTAATTTTGCATGAATTGCAATTTACATTCACTTATATATTGTTAAAATGCACGCAAAAACTATCGATTATTAATTAATAATTACAATTACGATGTTTTTTTATGTCAGACTTCTATCAGCTCGGTTTGCTAGATCTAAGGTTTTACCGGCAAAAGGTAGGTTTTAGCAGTCTCTGGACTCTTACCACAACAATTAGAGGGAGTCCCGCTTATAGAGTTTCAACTTAGAACGTTTTCCAGTTTAGTACGACTGATTTTCGTTTAGTACGACTGATAACTTGACACATGCAGGTGTCCGTGAAGGATCAACGTTCCCACTAATTTTTTACTTTCATGCCTTTGTCTTTTCTATGCGCAACGTAGCAATGTTCTACACATGCACGATGCTATGTTTGGTGATTTGACTGGGAACTCTAGATAAAAAAAAGGGCTCCTTAGGCCAAACCGTTAAAACACTATTCGGCTACTGTCTGCATGTAGATTTTCCAAAGTTTAAGGCAGTGATTCTCTCAAACTTATGTCACCCGCGGCTGCATTGCCCATTCACGGTTCATCTCTGCAGGTCTCCAGAATAAATAATATTTAGTGGATATTTTCATACTCATAGACGAATCACTTCAAAGCACAAATAGGCACACAAATTAATATCTCCAGCTCGCAGCGACGCCCCTGGGAGCGGTGACTTACACTTTGAGAAATATTGGTTTAAAGGTACAGCTTTCCAATTAAGTAGAATTTCCTAGAAAATTGTCACATTTTCAGTGGGAATTTTCACACACACACAAAAAAAAAACTTCAAGTACATCATCAGAACATAGCCTAGTGCGAACCCTTTCGTCAAACCAACCAACCGGCCAAAGAAGAAAAAAAAAAAAACCGTATCAAAATATGTATCGACGGGTATAATTCACAAAACAGGCACGGAAAACCAGCAGCAGCAGCAGCAGCAGCTGGATAAACAAACGAGCTGTCAAATGGAGCGCAACCTTAAAAGCCCGAACGACAGTAGGCAAATATATAATCCTACAGATTAAATACATACATAGAAAAAAGTCCTGGCAAAGGGGAAGGAAGGAGGGGGGGGGGGAATTCATACCCACCACGACTACTACTACTACTACTACTGGTATAGTTTACAGCGCAACAATGTGTGCATGTCACGGGGAATTATTCGGTCCTCTGAATCCGTGAGGGCATCATAAACCCCTACCTATAACGCACACAACACAATAGCACGCGCTTGCTTATCCCTTGGTCGCGCTTCCCATTCCCTACCATACACTTCTCTAAATATCCCGAATTCTGTTTACACCAGCCACAGGTGAAAGAAAAAAAATATCAGCACGCAAAGCTGTAATTTTTGGGAAAAAAAATGTAATTTTCGCCATATTTGCCGCAGTTAAACACTTCTCGAAACGCGTCGCATTACCGATTTTGTTTTTTTTTTCATCCATCGCAGCCCCTTGGAGGATTTCTTATTACTTACTCTGTCTTTTTTAGATCACGAGAGTAATCCAAGGATTATCGTCTAAGATCTTAGGTGGATTCCGAAATATTATTTATACAATGTGCATTTGTATACCATCTTCTCTTTCTACTATATCCCTTGTATACAGAGTAAATGATTTCTCCTCCTTTTTTCGATGGAAAACTTGCGTTATTTGCAACAACGTTTAAAGAGAGGATGAGACGCTTATAAGTGGTGCTAGTAAGGATTTGGTTGGAGATTATCTCGCGTTTATGCATGTTTTCTCGAGTGTAAGTTGGATTATCCTCTCTTAGCTGTCAAAATAAGAAATAATTACGTCACTTTTTTTTTTCTTTACGCTTTCCGTTTAAAATATGATCCGAGCTTAAAGGGTGAGAATAATATCTGTGAGCTACACGAAGATATTGGTATTAGAGATAATATCTGAATATTTTTGAAAATCAAACTTGAGGGATATTATTTACATTTAAAAGTCTGATATGAATGTTATTTTTGTTGCAAAAAAATACTTAGACCAGAATAATTTGTTTTATAAATTACTATTAGCATTATAATTATTATTTTTTAATTGCATTCAATATTTAAAAACATTAAGTATTATTCTGTTAGGTACTTTTAAGGTTTAAAACATTTTTTTTACAGGAAAATTTATTATCTGATAATGTGAAATCGATATGAATGATTCCGTTTTGTAATTAGTTGTCTTTTTAATCACCTAATTGATAAATCCTGTCGATTATATTTCGTTCTGAGGGATATGATGAAAATTTATCTTTTGAAATTACGTTTTTACATAATATGTTAATGTTTTTATGATTAGATTTTTTTTGTCAAGTATTTTTTTAGTTTTTTTTCAATGTGAAATGATTTTCATTTTTTTATGGTGGAATAATTTTCAATTTTTCACGGTGAAAGATTTCTAATTTTTTTACAACGAAATAGTAAGATTTCCTTTGTAAAGGAATAATTTTAAGTAATAAAATTTTTTAATAGTGAAAAAATTCCCATTTTTTTTTTTAGTGGAATATTTTTCCTATTACGGATTTTCATTTTTCAACAAATTATAATTTTATATAATTTCAATTCAAACATGCATAACTTCTCATTTTAAAATGGAATATTCAATTCGATGACATAACTCAAGTACTAATTCCTGCGACACACACAGTTTATATACACAGTTGAACCAAAACATTTATACAACCTACGTGATTTGCAAATAATTGCTCTCCTCGGAGTAAAAATATGTCAAAAGCGAAGTTGAAAAATGGATCGACTTTTAGAAAATGGTGGGAGGGCCCGCTTGCCGACATTTTGCATTACTGACGTTCAAAAAATAGCATTTTAAATTTAAATAAATTGATTACAACCGCTAGAAATATAATATTCTGTTTATTTTTAATTTTAAAATATTTTTTAATTTTAGACAAATTTCCCGGGAGGCACAGGAGCCTGCGTACGCTTATGTTTGTTTCACTTGCAATCTATCTACATTTCCGCAGCTATAGCACTGTAGGCCTGGCCGACACATTATGCTTCCTTTCAACACCACTACGTCTACGAACACAATACGTGATGGTCAGTCATCAAGAGGATGGACTAATCTGATTAAGGGGGAAAAACTCAATTGTACTTCATATTTCAGGGGTCAGCACTCTTTTTGAATTCAATTTATTTTTATAGCTATTATTAATAATATTATTATTATTTTCAAGTCAATTTTTATGTCGAATTGATGGTCCCTCAACGTTTTACGGTTGACAACTTAGTTTATTGCTGATCGGTATCTGAAACAATGGCAAAGTGACGGAAGCTTTGGTTCTGACATCTCATTCCATGCCTGAACATACATAATACACAGTACGTATATAGCTTTAAAAAAAAAAATGAATTTTAGTTTTAAGTTTTGTTTTTTCATTTTATTTTTCGTTCTCGATTATCGTTTCTCTTTGATGGCGAAGAAAATATAATAAAAAAATATTTTCCATCTCATCTTCTTGTTCTTTCGGAAGTCAATTAAGTTGAAGGATATTACCCCCTTAGATTTTGACAGCGATATCGATGACAAAACTAGTTGCGAGATCGATATCACAGGAATAAAAAAATTAAAAAAAACGGGAGTCTTTTTATTATCATTGTTATTTTTTGGATATGATTCGTTGGCCGAAACACAAAGGTTAACGATTAATCATTTTTCGAGACGTCAATTTCCGAAAGTAAAACTATTCACTATCATCGTTTTTGTTCTTGTGTGGTGGTGGTGCCTTTGCTAGCAAGAGGTGATAAGAAACGATTTTAAGTAATTATTGCAGTTGTTACGACATGCGGAACATTCGTGTTTTCTCGTGTAATCTCTGTCTCTTTGATCAGTATTAGTGGTCAGTGCGAAGAATATATATTTTTTCTGCATGCTCTGTTCTCTAATTCTAGAAAAATTCAAGCGAAAGAGACAAAAAAGACTAGAGATATATGTATAGTAGCCCAATGGTTTTAAACCTGCGGCTCCCTTCCGGTCCTGGGATATTCTGTGGTGCGGTAAGTGGGGGAGGGCACAAAGAGCTGTGAAGAAATGAAGCTCGCAAGTGAAATATGGTGGGAAAAAATGTGACTGCTTTCAAAATCCAGCAAAGCTGCCCATAGAACCAGGGCCATCTTAACCCTTGAGCCCATGTGAGTATGACCCACAGTCTCATGTCTATGGGGTTTACTGAACGATGAGATCTGGCACTGTGATTTTCAAATGTAAGTACGTGAATATGCAAACTGTTACTTCTAGCTAAGTGTGAGGGTGCCCAGAACACCACTTTGTCGGAAATAAATGATATTGAAACTACCAATATTTAAACAATATGAAGGCAATTCAGTGAACTTCCCAGTGTTGGCTTGCACCCGAGGTGATGTGCCGTGTCGATTAATTATGTAGGTTTGTTGGATTGTCTAGTATTTTGCACAGATCCATTTTCCCCATATAATTCGGCTCTTGGAGAGGGGGGGGGGGAGATCACCCATACTAAGGATCCGTGTGTGGCCCAGAGATACACAGATAGATATTACTTGTAAAATATTTATTCATTATAAATTTAGTTTTGATTAAACTCAGTTCGACTAACAGAAAGTATCTCGCTCTTGGGTAAGGGTAAGACCCCCTCCCCACTTCCCAAGACAGGGACGGCCACTAGAAGAAAATATAGTCAAATGGGCGCCGTAAGCTGAAAATGTTTGAGATACAATAAAGTAGCCTACTCAATTTTTTTCATGTTTCCATGCACTTAACTGCTTTAAAAATCCGTCCCACTGAATGTCCCCCTTCGTAAAATCTAATTGTGAAATTTCGAACATTGTTAACTTCTACTTGTCATCTCCCCTTGAATTGTTTGAGTGGCATTGGTTCTAAAAGATCGAGGGCTCTTTAACTTTACGATCATCACAGACTTTGTATCTACCCATCTGGCATGATTACCCCTGATGGAAGAGAAAAGTTTATCCTTGAATGTGAATGTTCATGGGAATGACATGATACTGACTTTGCATCAGTCCAGGGTTATGAGTGGTTCTATCTATCTATCTATCATTTCAATTATAATCGTTGATTTATTCTGTATCTCGTATTTTCTTATACTACATAACCACAATACACTCACTACAGAGAATTATTCTCTGTGTTATTATCACTTTTTATTCTTGGTTATATTTACATCTTTATGTTGAGAATGATAAAAAAATATTAAAACTGCATCACGATGTACCAATTGAGCCGAGTTTGAATTAAGACATGCTTTTCTCTACTTTTCATATGCTTGTTCACATGTTATGAATGAATTCTTTTCTAAGCAGATACTCAAGACACACCGAAGATTAATTATATTAGTGGTCCTCAACCTGAGGGCATATGGTCCTCTTTCCAGTCCTGTGATATTCTAAGGTGGGATGCGGGCGGAAAACCAAGTGGAAGGTGAGCCATGATAGGTGGTTGATGGAGGGCACCGAGAGCTGTGTAAAAATTAAGATATGATGAAATAAAGGTTTTATTGATCATTGATCATTTTTGTCGCACCGTGGTCATTTTCTGCACACGAGGGCTAATTAGACCGGGACCTACAATTTATTGCCAATTCCGAACGGCAGGCTTGTTTTTTATACTCATCGAGAGGTTAACGCACCAACCTCTCGATGAGTATTATAACCTCTCGATGGGGGATTTTTTAGTAATAAAGGCTTTTAGTAATAAATGCTGAAAATGTGCAACTACTACCGGAATAGAAAAGCAAGGCCCCCTTAAGAACCTTAAGACTCAACTCATGCGACCACACGGACATTGTCTGGCCTCCTCGTGCCCTCCTAAATTATGAAATTTGGTAGCCTACTATTGTTCTCTTGAGACAAAGTATGTAAATATGCACGATTTTACTTCTAGCTAACTGCCGAACTCCAAGAACACCACTTTGCCCAGCGACTCATGAAATCGAAACGACTCTGCATAGTACCAGGACGAGTAGGAAGCTCAGTGAAGTCTAGTTTTTGGTGTCCGAAGAACAACCTCGTTCATAAAATTTTTGTTCACTTTTGTCTATTTACTGAAAAATATGAAAGGGTGCTTTGAAGCATTTTTTTTTGGTGGACAGGCTGGAAAAGATAGGGGGAGGGGCACGAGAATAAATTTGGTCAGAAGAGGGCCTTGGGTAAAAAAAAGTTAAATACTGGATCACTAATGGGATTCTTCCTATCGAAAAAATCCCTAGGAAGTTGCGATATACGTATATCTCGAGAACAAGTTACCAGAACGATTTCTGTGATAACAAAGAACATTTAGATTTGATAAAATATTTGCCATTGCGATTGCCATAAAATGTGCGCACTGACATCATATATATTTGTATGTATAAACAGAATTCCAGGTGAAGATAATAAGTCAATCTAAATCAACAATAACTAGTATACTGACGTTTTTTTAATGATTCATTTCCTTCAATCATGAGCAAAAAATTCTGGACATGAAATAAGAATTTTTATCTTTTTCTTATCCTGATTAGAACTGTATTGTAGCGTATTTACAGCAGAAGGGGGGCGGGATGCACCCAAGAAGTGTCGGTTGTTATGCAGTCCTTGTATCGCAACCGGTAAGCAACAGAAGTTCAGATCCCCTTGAACAATGGGCATAAGCCCAAGCTATTTACCGCACAAAAAAAAGGAGGCACGTGTTTACAAATACGGGATCTACACGGAAGGACAAGCTTAGCCATTTCCACACTACATTGTAAACACTTATACGTTATACGCTGCGCAAATATAGCCCCGATATATTTATCTTTTTTTTTCATACAAATAATACAAAATTTTATTGTTCACTAAAAATGTTTCTTTCGGGTTCTTTGAATATTATTTACCAAAAAAACTAATAAAATGATACTAAATGTAAAAGAAAATAACTATGGATTTATAAATGGATCGTGGTACTTCGAAATCGTTGCATCTGACCGATAGTTCTTACACCCCAGATAGTATAAAAAAAGAACATTATCATTTCGCCGATATAGGAAAGAAACTAATGTTCCGGACAGATCTGAAGTCAAGCATATAATTTAGCTTAATTTATGGAAATACGAAGGAACCATTTAAGGAGAAGACGTAATTGCAAGCGTCTTGGTCTGTCTAATCAGTGGAAATTTACATCTGTATTTTCTTCACGTAGACGTAAAAAAGGAGAAGAAAAAAAAAACAAAAATAACAACGAAGTCGTTAACTATTTCCTACATAAGTTCGTTGTTGTTTAGCTTTTGCTCGTTATGAAGTGTTTTTTTAAGTTTTTCTTCTTAATTGCTTGTCAGTCTTTTCCTAAACGAACGCTCTGTTTGCCAATAGCCAATTCCTTTTTTTAGAATTACAGCCGATAGGAAGAGCGTCGTGCGTATGGAGTAATATAATAACGATTCCAACATTCAAATACGTACTTTTTTTATTCCGTTTCCCACTATTTTTACAATAAAAAATGAAATAACGTTGGGGGGAGAAATTACGTGAAATCGTGATACTTACGTGAAAATAACGATCCTCAAAGTACTCGATGTAAGTAAGAAGAAAGAGAGAAAGAGCGTCAAAATGTTGCGATTTCTTTCTCTAAATAAATACTGTGTAATTTAATTTCTCCACCTGTACCCTCTGCAAAAATATATTCAGGGAAAAAGTACCTGTAATGAGCTCAAATGCCTACATGCATGTAGACTTAAAATTTTTATGGCTTTTCAAAGTGTACACGAAAGTCATGTACTGAAAAATTGCCGCCTGCAATAAAAGAAAAAGAAAATATTCAGAAAATTTTTCTGTTTTTCTAAAACATCTCGAAAGATCGCGTGAATTTTCCCCGTCTTGTTGTTGCTTTTTATTGTGCTTCAAGTATTCATGTTGAGACGCTTTTATTACCTTATGCCAGTGGTTTTCAGAAGGTAGTTCCCCCCAGAACGTGGACCCCAGGGTTCCGTGAAAGGTTGTACAGGGTGATCATGGAATGTATTTCAGAACAAAGAAGACATTCAAATGATTATGAAACAGGTGACTATGATACAAAATACGGGGATGTCTTTCGTTCCCTCTGTGTTTGACGAAGGTGTTCTCAGGTAAATACTTAATAAAAAGTATTGTCTTATACCTCAATGTGTGAAGTAAGTTTGAGATTACAATGAAAACCTTCGATATTTACCAAGAAACTTGACTGATATTGATTTAGGTTACGTTGTTGTCGATGATAGCCTATTTCTTGAGCAGATCACACTCTTGGGTATTATTGTGTAGTGAGTGGTAAATGTTGACAATGGCAGACGTTTAAAATTCAGTGACATTTACGAACAGCATACCTTCTTGTCTCTGACATGTTCTTCCCTTTAGATCAGGGTTTCTTAAAGTTTTGTGTTCCACAGACCCTTTTGTGCTGAAAACGTCACGAACCCCGTTCAAAATTATACTCAGCGTATATCGATGTAAAAGCGATGAATCAATTGTTTCCTTGCCCAAGCTCACCGATCCTCTGAAACCTCTATAAGGACCCCTCCTACACTAGATGGATTAAAACTATAAGGAGCTGTACTCCTTATGGTCTCGGAACTTGAAAACATACTGGGGCTCTCGAATCTTTTCTATCAGCGGTCTCCGCTGCCATTCGCCCGTTCACTGCCATTTCGAAAAATAGGTGTCAAAACTTTTTGAATTCACATCGTTTATTATACACATACACACAAAGCAAAACTTGTTTATTTGACAAAAATGCTTCAAAATCAAATTTTTAAAAGTTATACACAATACGCATTGCTATCGGCCCTGGTTGATGACGCCCCTAGGAGTTATGACGAACACTTTGAGAGAGTGCGTTAAAGAAAGATTTATTTGAATCGAAAAATTACAATAATGATTTGTTTTTATGATGAAATTATACACGTCACCCCCCCCCCCCGCACACACACACAATGCCATTTTCATTACTTAGCCCAAAAAAAAAAAATCTAAAAACCTAAGTACTTGGTATGAAAGTCAGATAGCATCATATATATACATTCTTCATTAATTAGAATAAATTTATGTATGGTATGAAAATCAAGACGTATTACTTACTATGTACAGAAATTTTCTGAAATAAAATATCGTCTAAAATTTTTGAAGCATTCTTTATCATCTCTTGAAAAATTACAGATGAAATGGGGTTGTTGGATTATTACCCAGGATACAATTTTATGTGTGACACGTCTCTTTTACAGAAGACAAACGTGTCATATAAAGGAAAAGGGATTTTTTAAGAAGGAAGAGTGCCACAAATATCCTTGTGTGAACAACAATTGAAAAAAAGAAAGAGAATCATTATCACTATTTCAAGTATCGCTGAAGTATAAGATTTTTGCAATAACTGCAAATTTACAACAGTTGAATCTCGGTGATTTTTTTACAAATCGTTAAATAAAAGGATCATTGAATCGTAAAACATTTATGGATGAGAAATCCCCTCGATGATTCTCGATCAATGATCATTATTCCCTTATTTGAAATATCTTTGCAAATCATTCACTTTTAGACGACATTCTAATGCCTGGAAGAGTCCTTTGAAAAATACCGAAAAGTTATGAATTCGACTGCGTTTACGGGTGGAAAGTGTTCGATGAATCTTCGAGAATATAAATACCGACATCTAAAAAAAGAGAAATGTAGACATGAACCAGACACAGGAACTTTACTTCATCCATTGAACTTATATTTAGGTAGGTTTCATGGGAAGATGGAGCCGCTATCACCTTTTTTTTCCCTTGATTGCTTTTCTGACGTTAGTTTCATGACTAACTTCTCTTTTCCTTCTGAATAATATTATTATTCATTTGGAATCGTCATCGATCAATAAAAATAGCATGCTGCCGCTTTTGCTTTGGTAATTGAACAGTTTCCGCTGTCAGGACTGTCGGTGGTCAAACTGACGCGTATCAGTGACTGATGGGAAATAAATCGAATGTTGGTGATGTGATACAATGTTGCAGAAAAACAACACACCCCCTTGGAAGAAATAGGAAAGAACAAGAAATAGCACAAGCCTACCCTTTTTAGCAAATCTGTATTTTCCATCTCCATTTCGTGTGTAGCGTAAAAATACGAAGGATTGGATTGGATACGCATCGGCGAAGAGCATCACAAAGACACATTGTAACTACTTTTGACAGCTTTAAAATTGATCCGAATGGAATACATATTTAACTCGTGCTAATGGTGGACTTGAAGCACATACGGAATGGCGTTTGTTTGTAAATGAAGCCGAGAAAAAACAAAGAGAGATATATAATTCATCTCTTTTCTTTATTCATTTTTTTTTTTTTTTCGACTGAGGGTTTTGGTTCTCCGAGCATAATAAGCATGCATTACTTTAAGACTTTACCGGTTCAGCAAATTGACCAGCCTTTCCTTTTTGTTGCACGAGATAACAAGGAAGAAGGCAGTGACGATCAAGACACCAGAAGAAACGTTCATGACTCAATTTATATTTCAGTTCATCAAGAGGTATTCAAGTCGCACTTCATTAGAAACGTAGTTTCCTGTGAGATTTTGGAAAGCCATAAATTCGATGAGAGCCACGACCCGATGAATGACTAAGTAATTCAATGATAACTAAATGCCGCTGTGGTGGTCGAGTGGTCATAGTGACGGACTCGCATCACGGGGACCCGGGTTCGAGCCCCACCGTCGCCACAGTGGTGGTCGGCTGAAGTTGGTTTTCTGTGGTTCCCAACTTCGACGCGTAAATGCGAGTCGATCTCCCCGTTAAAAAGTCTCGCCACAGAGAGCAACAGGCCTACAAACAGTACAAATATACAGTCACTACACATCACTCACTTCACTTCTGAGATATAGATGGCAGCACTGAAAAATCATACACAACACTAGATACGCACTCAGACTGTTAGGTACACACAATTACACTTCCGGCACAACTCACTAGGTAGAAAATTGCCTATGGCGATAGACCTGAGTTGTGCTCGGTAAAAAAAAAAAAATGATAACTAAATAATTCAATGATAACTAAATAACGAAAATATTTAAACTATGCGTTCTTTATTTTTCCAGTCTTTTCTTTACCCTAATCTCGTTATGGCCTCGTTTTCCGAGGTTTGACCCATGGTTTCCTGGGCCATGTCATTGGCAACCGCGGGTCATATGCCAACCCCCCTCCAGTACCTCTTAGGGAGGACCACGGGTGAAAATCTAGTGGAAAGGGAGCCATAACAGGTGGCTAAAAAAAGCCACAGAAAGCAGCGAAAAAATTTCGAATGTGAGGATATAACCTTTTCAAATGAAATATTGTGGAGAAAATTGTGACTGTGCTTTCAGAATCCAGCAAAAACTACCCGTAGAATCAGAGCAATCTTAATGCCTGTACAGCCCCTGCGTTAAGATTGCCAATAGAACAAGGGCATCTTAACGCATGGATCGTGCAGGCACAACTCGGGGATGAGTCTCATATCCATTGGGAGCCAGATCTAATCATGGACATGATGAGATCTGGTACTATGATTTATGGGAGTAAGCACGTAAATGTGTAAGCGGTTACTTCAAGCTCAGTACAGACAGACAGACATGACCGCTGACCGCCCAGAGAGACCATCTTGGGATGGTTTGCGCTCTTTCCGAAAGGGATGGACGGTCTCGGAGAGCCAAGCTTACTACAGGGCCTCCAAATATCGCTTTGCTTGGGGATCAATTATGATGTTGAAACTCTCTTGAGTAGAACCCCCACAAGGCACAACAGAGGTCAATTAACTTTTGCCCAAGAGTCTTCAGTGAGATCAGCCTTATTTATCAAGTTTTTATTCACTGTGAATTTACTCGAAAAATATCAATTCAATAAATAGAAAGGGTCTCGCTTCTGGATGAAAGGTGGAGGCACTGGGTAAGACAAGAAGGCCACGGAAAGCAAATATGGTCCAAAGGAGGGGGGCATGGGCGAATGAAGGTTAAGAAACCTTGCCATCTTAGAGTGCAATTTTTATAAATTTTCATTATTTTTTTTTCTCACTAAGTTTTTTATTTAATCCTTTATTGCTAATTCAATACGATGTTTTATCCAGTCTCGGTTCCAACGATCTGCGATCCGTGCGGCAGCTATAGGAGAAATGCCACACCAGGGCAAAAGGAAAACTATAACTGCAGAAATATCTACGAAAAATATTTTGTTTGTAAAATTCAAACCATGAATGTATTAGATGGAGTTATTCGCAGAGGGAACTGTAATTTTTGACGCATTGCAACTAGCTGAAAACACAACTGTGAGTTTTAGGGGTAATTTTACTAGTGAGGCTTTTACACCAGAATGGTGCCAAATGATGTCACGCACAGGTGAGAATTTTGTCTGGAGCGACCCCAATTTTACCGCAAAAAGATGTTTTTATATAGCTTGGAAATTCCCCTCTCCCCCCTCAAACTCTTTGTGACGGCTCTGACTCGAAAGAGGATTTCTTCCCATTGTTGAGACGAAGAGTATCTTTCCATACCTCAAGGAGAGTGGATCATCTTTACTGAAAAGCGAAAATAAATATTTGGTTAGCCACCGGGGGAAAAATAATACTGTATCACTTTTTTTTAATATCATAGATGATGTTTTCTTTGGGACTCCTATGAGTCCTCCTGAGTACATGAATGTCCAATGAAAATATAAATTCTTTGAAAAATGCATTCCTTTCTGTCCAACACATCCCAATGTGATGATTTAGGATGACAATAAGAGTCCTGGTACGTAACCTGATTCAAGCCATCGTGATAAAACTACATGTAATTTTTATGTAATAGCCTCGGTATAATTTAAGCACGGTGCTGTATCGAGTTATGAATTTAATTTTCTCCTTGAAATTACTTGTATATCTTAATTAAAGAAAACCTTTCTTTCCCATATCTAGCAATTTGGAAAACAAACTGTATTTCGTCCATCCCCAAAACATTGATGCTCGTTAAAAATCGATCAACGTGGTAATACCGTATTTTCTATGCAGAATAAAAGTAGTTCTGCTTATCGGATAAATACGTCCTATACAGTACACAGTGCAAGCCCGACAATTATTAAATCGTCAGTTTTATTAGAAGGGAATGAGTCCGAAAATCAAGTTTTTGGGAAATCGAAAAAAAAATTGCATGTGAGTGGTACATTAACTTCTTAAATCTAGTGCTTTTCAAGGTCCTATCTCTCTAGGGTCTCGATTTTGTTCTTTTCCTTACCACTCACGTGTAGAGCAAAGCTTGGAGATAGTTTAGAGTACAGAAATTAATTTTTGCTATTTTGGTCTTTATTTCCTTCAAAATCTGAAGATTCAATTGTTGGCTTCGACTTTTTCATACATCAAGTAAGCTTTTTCTCGTACTTTTCCAACTCGTTACTCAAATATTCGCTCTCAAATTACGCTCTCATTTTTAGCAAATGTTTTTAGTCGTAACTCGAAGTACTATTGTATTACAAGCCACTATATATTGCAATAAATATATAACCGCAAGATTTCTGATATGCATAAATATATTTATTCTCTGATCTGAATCCATTGAATAAAACAACCATACACAAAAGAATTATTGTTCCACTTCTTCATACTCCACAAATACGAATTTCACCCATAAAAATCCGCATTTTTTTCTCACGGAATGGAATGAAAACTTTAAATTCAATCTCGCCAATCAAAAAGAAATTTCAACATTTCTTATACGTAAAACTAATCAGGGAAAAAGCTTCAGAATAACTTTTTATTCCTCATTTCAAAAATATGAAGAGCTATCGGGTTACCAAGTTACTTGTAAAGATTTAATATTCATCGTATGATCACTCGTGAATTGATCAGAAAATAAAAGTGACTTGGCAAGTCCTATTCAAAAGAAAATGAAAGACATCACGAGCAATCAATCAATCAATCAATCAATGGATCGATTCATATATCCCTCTATTTATGAGAATTCTTTGCTAATTGTATCCTTCATTTTTTTCTTTAAATCGTGATTGCATACTGAGATGTTGCACATGGCTTGTAATCCCCTTTTTACGCGTTGTAATCTCGTAAAATTCCTTGAATTTCTAATTAATCAGATTTAACATACTTAACGTAATTTTCTTTTTGTTTCTGCTGATTCTGTTTTTTTAAAAATTTGCTTTCTTTTTACCTTGACACGAAGAAAATATAATCCAAGACAGAATAAGTTAGAAATGCCACGTGTGCACGGAAGCTCATCCCATGTCATTAGATATAAAATAATAAAATGTACTTTTCTCTCTTTCTTCTTATATAGCGAGTTGACTTTTTAAGATTTTATGTTTCTAAAATTTTTATTTTTTATTAGTTTCTTATCAAGTTTGCATTGATAGGCACAAAGTTATTGTGATCTAGTGTTGAAAATCTAGCATCCTTAAATTTTTATTGTAAGCAATAGTACCACAAGAATACCCAATTCTTATATCCTTCAAGTGCGCGTATAGCTTCCTTTTTTGTACTGCATAATTGTGTTCTATCTAAAAAGATATTGATTTAAAGATGCTTTCAATCGCAATTTCAGGCATTAAAAATGGTTGAAATAGGGAGGCCAAAAAATGCACCAAAAATTCCTTAAATAGGGCATAGGTACTAAAAAAAATCATTTATAATAATGGAACTATGCATTGTTAGCTAAGTTGATATTATTATGCCAGAAAAAGGTTTTTGTGATAATTCAAGGAGTTCGATTCAATCGAATAGTTAATATTTAGTTTTCTGGTATGCAAAATAGTGTTAGCTAAAGAATAATTATGTGAAAACTAAAATTTGTTTTGTATGGAATGATTTAAAAAATTATTTTCATAATAACGACGTGTTTTTCAATTTTTTTTAAATTATTGAGCTTTGTATTCGGTTTGCATTGGTTTGAAAAAAAAAAAGATTTTTGTGCATATCAAAAATAACTTGCCATGGTTGTTTGCAACGCATTTGTTTATGGTGTAAAAGTTGAAATCAAAATAACATGGGCTCTAGTGCTACAGAGCTGTCAGCTCTCACCACTCCCTGTTGGAGTCATGACGTTAACTGACGGACGATTGGGACAGTCATCGGTCCGCAATTCATCTGCAATGCTGAGCAATATGTGAGCAAGGCATTTGATGTGAAGCCATGTGGAGAAACAACATTTCTAATTTATTCCTAGTTTTTCTTATGCATGGTTGAATAGTCTAGAAATGAGCTAGTGTGTAATAATAGAAACATCATGAATAGCTCACGAGTAAAAATAGAATGTTTAGGAGTTGCTTATGAGAGCATCAATGCTCAACGAGCTCAAAATGTATAATGCCTTTTCTTACTTAAAAATACAGGGTGAACAAAAAATTCGTAAAAACTAAAAATTCATTAAAACCGGAAAATAACTGAAATTTAAAAAGAAAAAGCGGTTTGCAGGGTTAGCATCGCTAGATCACTGGAATTTTTTCAAGATAGGAAAAAAAATAACTAAAAAAAAAGCCGATAGTCATATACACTGACGTACACAAGTCAAAGAAAATTAGCAAATAACGAACAGAATGCCGTCAAATCGTTTGTTACAGCAGTATGTGTTCCACATGACCACCACTACAGGGGATAACACGTTGCAGGCGAGTCACAAATCCAGAAACGGCAGACTGCAGCAGGTCCACATACACAGGTTTACAACGGCGAACTGGTTGTGGATAAGGAGCGCAAGTGCTTATAACCGTCTCATTTGTATGTTTTCACCAAAGTCGCTTGTACCAGCGATACCTATTTTGGCTATTTTTTAGTTATTTTTTTCCCCTGTCAAAAACATTCCCGTGACCTTTTTTACCGATGCTAATCCTGCAAACTGTTTTTTATTTCGGTTATTTTTCCGGTTTTTATTCATTTTTAAAGTTTCTACGGACTTTTTGCCTTTTTTACTTGTTTTTACAACTTTGTGATCTTTTTATTGGTGGTCTCAATTCAAGTTGAGACTGGTGGCTAATTCAAGTGTATTATTAATTGGTGAATTCATGAACATCAGTGGGATTATTTTTTGTGAATTTTTTAAATTTCAATTATGTGAGTCATAACCTTATTTTTTCCACGATAATCTCAATAATTCATACATGTCATTGCTACGTAATCTAATTTCAACCCCTCCCTTATGACACACACGTCGGTTATTACATACACTTCTCGAATCACCTAGGGGCTATGTTATAACCGAACTCGACTGTATTTATTACACAACGTCAAAGGGGAAAGTGCTTGTGGTTTCCCTTTCAAGCACGCTCACAAGTACTAAGCAAAATTACTTTTCTACTTCAAAAAGTGTAAATTACCTAGACTTCGTGAAAAAGTAGTAAAAAAATCAAATTTCAGCATTTATTCGTCAAAGTTGGCAAATTTCGCATTTCTTAAATACGAAATTTACGTATCCCTAATAATAGTTTATGCCTTTATAATGGTTTGCCACATTTTTAATGCTCCCAGTAATAAGGCTTTTTGAATAGACATCATAATCATCATCAGCATCGCGTTGAGGGACAGACAAAGGATGATCCCCATAGAAATTAGTGTTAAAATTACCGATTTTACTATAGAAATGCGGAAATTTAGTGGCACTTTCCGCCACATCAATAACTGATAACGACAATACAAGTTCTTTGTATTGTCTTTTAATATTCAACTGCATAAATTGATATAGTTTAGGTTGTTTTAAAATTAATGATGGGCCCGTAAAGTACATCGAAGCAATTTACAGCTTCTTTAACTAAGGATTTTTGGAAGCTGAAACAGGCAGATGTGGATAATTTGAAGTTCAAGGTGGATGGGGGGGGGGGGGGGGGGGGAGGAATCGAAATACCCAACGCCACTTAAAAAAAGGGGGGGGGAAATATTAATTTCTATGGTGTTTAAATCTAGATTTTTTTTTTATTTCATGAGTCGCGCAGGAAGTCGCCATATTGGTTAACTTAGACACGGTTTGTAAGTTCCTCAAAGAAAGATATCACGTGATCCAAAAAGCCTCATTGAAGAAAACCCGGGCTGCGCGGGGTATTATAGCTAGTATTTTCCTACAAAATATGCATTAATTCAGAAATTTATGTTTTAAGGTAACAACACAGAGGACGATATAACAAATGTTTGGCTCTGGGGCGTCTCGACACATTTTTGACTCCTTTTCAAATTTCTAAACAAAATTGCATATGCAATTTTCACATAAGATTACTGATTACTTGAATAACATTTGAGAACTTATGAAGTTGCAACCCTCCCCCTTCCCACCGATCACCTACAATGACAAAAATCGGACTGGGGCAATCGAGCTATCACACAGTGGTGCATTTGACACGAAAACCCGGCCAAAATTATTTTTACATCTTCAGTGCGCTATTTTGTGTTGAAATATCAATTGATTTATCGTTTAAATACTAAAAAAATAGTTTTGGTGTGGATAAATTATATAAATACAAGCATATGACAAATATATATTTTGACATACGTTATGTAATTTCTTCAATGATGAGGGAAATTCCTCAATAAAAAAGTAAAAAAAATTCATTTGATGTAAGTATATTGTTGGAATGTTGTGGAAGTCAATCATTTATGCTCATTGATTTGAATTTGATGTGATTCGTTATGATTATTTATTTGGTAATACTGTCTTAAAAAATGTCGATACATTCACCTTCGCTTGTGCATTTTTCACCATTTCGTTTGAATCTAGTATTATTCTGGAAATGTTTTGTGTATTTTTTTACCTTGTAAGTTCTTTCCGCTAAATGCGATGTCACTGAGGAGATGCAGTACACTCTTACTTCGCTGTATGTGAAATTGCGTTAAAGGAACGAGAGTTTTAATTTTCTTTATGTGTAGCTATTGGATGATTTTCACGTACGTAATGCAGCTTCAACAAACATCTACAAATCTTCTAATGGGTGTTCTATTGGCGGTTTTTTTTAACTACTTCGTCAAGTATTGGTATGTTCTATTGCTTATCTCTATCTTATCCATAACTAAATAAATCTTTCAATGATTTTGAAGCTTTATTTTTGCAATGTGCTCACGACGTCATTCCTGTATATAGCAAAAGTTATTTCTGTTTGTTAAATTTCCTGTAAGGTTTCCGAGCTGTTGCTGCGTTTTCATTTTTTGGTGATTTGCTTAAAATATTAAATGACTTTTTTTGACGCCCGATCTATAGCTGTTATTATAAGCTGTTAAAGATTCCTTGATGTCACCAAATCTTATAATTTTCTTTCACATTTGAGTTTGTTATTTTTTTAATTACAACACACTTTCACACTCTATATCTACTTTTACCGAGCATTAGTTTTCATTGCGTTAAAGTTTACTCAATGTTCTTGACATTTTCTGCACCATATTATTAGTATATTTGTCTTTATGATATGACATGGTAATATAAAATCGATGTCCAATCAACATTTTGACTTCCGATTAGCCTGTGGAAATTGTAGTGAAAATAGTTATAAAACGCAAATAATAAATTTGAAGGTAGTCATCTAATTCATTTTATATTTTAAAATGGCGTAGAAATGCGCAGCGGATTTTTGTGTTTATGAAAGTTCAAAGATGCCCTGTTGACAAAAGAAATTTCGCCGAAAAAGGCCGGAGTTATAACAAAATACTTCGTGTTTCAAAAAATTTCAAAATTTCAGAAAATCGATCATCATATTCAAATTTCAGTAAATCAATTGAAAATAATGCTAGATCAATATAGTGAACATTGGCGTATTCACACATATCTGTTCATGGTTCCTGAACCATGAAATCCCTCATGCTTTGTCTTGAAAATACCGAAAAAAGGGCTAGTATTTGCGAGAACTGCACGCGATTTCTAATTACCGATTTCAGACCAACAAAACTAACAAAAACATGCTTCAGTGTGACCAAACCCCGATGGATGGGAGGAAACTAAGTGTCAAAAAATGAGAGAGAGAGAGAACCATCTCTATTCAGCTATATATATATATATACATAAAGAGCTATAGCCTATATATATATTTTTTTCATGTTTGGAGACCATTTTGAAAATATCGACTTTTGGCCAGCTTTTCTGTTTAGATACACCACTGTGTGCCGATGAGAACACGAAACCTCAAACTCTTTTATTTTCATGGAAATCGATTGAGCCCCTGAAGATGTCCTATTGCCGAAAATATGTAAGTTCTATAGAATAAGACCTCTAATATTCATGAATAAACATAATTAAAACGATATCGCAATAGGCATTTACGGCAGGAAAAATTCAAAAAGACATTTTTACAAAATGATTTTGAAATAGGCAAAAAAGGACATTTTCAGCATTTTTGTCTGAATTTCTGGGATCTAATTATCAATATTGAAAAGAGGGAATGAAAAATGAAATGGTGATACTCTTATGTATTCAAATATATTAGTGATGCCGTGCAGCGAATTGTTAGCTTATTAACCTCTGGTTTGGCAGATTGGTCTGATTTTGGATTTCGATAAGCGGTCATATGTAGCAGCATAATATTCAGAATCGATCCTCAGTCTGATTAGCCCTGTATCAAAAAAGAGCGTTGTTGAAAAGATTGTTTCCAAAAAGCATTGTTTTGAGGAATGTGTCCAAAAATAACATTATTGAACTGAGTGCACCCAAAAATAGTACTGTTGAATGTTGAAAGGAATGTTTCCATAGAGACAATATTGTTTGGAGTAATGTGTGTGGCCAAGAATAACATTATTGGAGTGTATCCAAAAATAGTACTGTTGAATGTTGAAAGAAATGTTTCCAAAACGACAGCATTGTTGAAAGGAATGTTTCCAAAACGACAGCATTGTTGAAAGGAATGTTTCAAAACCACAGCATTGTTGAAAGGAATGTTTCAAAACCACAGCATTGTTGAGAAGAATGCATCCAAAAAAGGTATTGTTGAAAGTAGTGTATCCAAAAAAGGTATTGTTGAAAGTAGTGTATCCAAAAACTACATCGTTGAAAGGAATGTATCCAAAACGATAGCAGTACTGAAATGTGTGTATAAAGACAACAGTATCACTGAAAGGAATGAATCCAAAAAATATTATTGTGGAAATGAGTGCATCCAAAAAGTTCAACATTGTTTAAAGAAGTGTACCTATCACTAGAATTATTGAAAAGAGCGTACCCAAAATACAATTTCATTTTTAGAAATTTCCGTGTCCAAAAAGGTGATTATTTAAAAATATCATTATTAGAAGTGACCAAAAAAAAAAAAAAAAAAATCCGTTGTGGAGAGATTCTTACTTAAAAATCGCTGGCCATCTGGTGAGTTATATATTAATACCTATCAATAAATATTTTTTTTACGCATTTTACTACTCATAGATTCATATCAAGTTTAAATTCTGTTTTCTAAACACGATATAAATAAGATTTAGGGTATTTTTTTCTGTTTTCGTATGTATAACACCAATATACATGCATATAAAAAAATCGTGATTTAAAAGGCGGTGGGGGTGGGGGAGTATCATTCTTTGCTATATACTGTATTCTAATTTTGCGATTTCGGCACTTCTTATCGACGATACCATGTATTCTCTCGAAATCATTACGTAGTGTGGAAGGAATAAAATCTAACACAACGAGAGTATGTTCGAGAAGAAAAGTCATAAAATCCCCTGTATATTAGTATTGTATATCTCCGTGTTCGAGGTGCGAGTAATTGAATAATAAAAAAGCGAGCATCAGTTGAGGGTCATAATAAGATATCCTCCCGTGGTCACAATACGACTCTAAAAATCATCACTTGCAACTTATATGTTAACTTGGAAAAATTATATACACCTAGATATTGCTGCATATACACCCGAAGAAACAATAGTCGTAAAACAAAGGATTATCGTAATTCCAAGTAAAAAAATATAAAGATTCTCGTAAGTCATCAAGTTAGGACTGCTAATCCGGGATTTTAATCTTATTAACTCTTCGAGGAAACACAGCGACGCACGCATGCGCAAATTAAACGTATGGAATGGGAAATATTCGTTTTTAACGAGTTTTTATTTTCTTTTGGTTCAATCCAATTCTTTTATCTCTTTCTTTAAAAAGTTACATCTCTATCTTCCTTAGCTGTCAAAAGAGATTATTACTTGATCGGATATGTATCTATCTCTTTCCTTGAAAAATCGCCATCACGGACGTCATCGAATTCTCGGAAACATCGCTTTTAGTTGACAATGCGATCTTAGAAGTATTTCTTCTTGTTATGATTTTGTTTGCAATTAGTATTATCATGTGTATATCCTAATAATAATGCAGATAATTATTTAAATAAATTTATTGTTGACAAAATAAATAAATTTTATTGTAAAAATAAATCTTATTGTAAGAAAATAATAAATCTCTTGGTGTCAGTGGCCTAATATTGATGTTTGCTTGATAGATGCTATTGAAGTTGCCGAAAACCTGCTCGAAGCTCTTCACCGTTGATAGAAGAATAAAAGCAAACTTCTCTGCAATGTCTGTGATCATTATTTGATCTTTTCTTTCTTCTTCAAGTTGATTGGATCGACACACGAATGGTGACTAAGACGACGAGAGAGGGCGCCATGTGTCTAACGTTTCTTTGTTTCTTTTTAATGTGTTACAGGTAAATAATTAGTTTTTTTTCCCGACGATTATACGATGCCTACCCCTTGATCAGTGGTCTCCAATGCATTTTCAGTGGGCCGTTCGTGGCTTTTGAAGCTTTGTTGCCTTGGTCCAACGCGCGCAACGAAAAAGTGCACGTAACTACAGAATTTACGGAAATGCTGAAAAAAAAACCCTTGAAAAATCAATAATTTAGTGAAAGAGAAGAAATAGCTTCATAATTTTTTTGCAAAAATAATACCATAATCATTAAAAGAAATAATTTAAGAATTAATGAAATTTCATATTCGAGACGTAAAAATGATTTCAGAATCAATGAAAATTTGTACCGAATGGGGGGGGGGGGGCAATTTCAAACTTAATAAAATTCTACAAAAGTAAGGATCCTGTTCCTACCGACAATGCAAAAGTGCATTAATAGTAGCGGGGGGAGGAAGTAATTGGAAAGTAGAGTTTTAATTTCATTAACTAGGCCGTATGGGCATATGAAGCATGCGCACTTGCAATTGAAGTGAGGCATATTTTAGGTTTCAAAAAGTTTGTCGACTATAGTCTATACAGTAACTGGAATCTCCATTGAGTATGGGGGTGTGAAATACTTGACTACACACGGGCCATACATACTGGTCTATAGAGGCACCAGCATGAGGAAAACATTAAGGAGCTGAAAGTTGTCAGTCGGATTAATTTTTGGTTCTCAACCTGGTACGCAGGAATAGAAGGGGTGTGTTGCATTGTATATTCGTGAAATATTGGAGGGTCTCAAATAGCCGCAATCCTGAGGTTCCTGCACCTATGCTGGTACATTAAAATGAGGTTTCTGCTAAAAAAAAAACTTTTGCAGCGGTCTACGTATTACAATGGTGTATTTTAATCCAACAATAATTCACTGCTGAATTCACTGCTGCAGAATTTCAAATTGCAGGACAATATTTCCTATGTATGCCTATCTGACAAATTTATGCAGGCGCATGCGCAATCCCGAGAGATTAGAATGTAGGATTTTGAGGCATCTTTATTACTATCAACGGAAAAATCCACACAAAATGATACACCAACTGACAGAAACAGTAATGATTTTTATTAATTTTTTTTTGGGTAAACATTTTCATTTGCATGTAGCAGTGTGTTATAATCATTGAAACTAATGAGAACTTTCTATATAAGATGGTTAACAAATTTCTTTAAAAATCAATAATGCTCATTTATTTATAGTAGGGATTCACGAAAACTGGGCTTTTCTTAATACATTGTCACACACAATACAAATACAAAAATATGGTGCAAGTGTATATGCAAAAGGTTTCGAATATTTATATGAAGCGAGTTGAAAGAACTGCGAATAAAAATCGAAACAAATCAATATGCTATTATGCATATTTTTTCCAGGTTTATTCACACGAGTTTCTTCGTATTCGAAAGTGAAACGCTCGCTACCCGCGACAATTACGTGACATTCAAAATATCCGATACCTCAAAATGAAGTGAAACTAAAAACTACCTAACAAAAAACTTGATGAAGGTCACTGCTGGCATCGTTTGCTGATAAACATTATAAAAGTTGCCATTCGGTGGCCATGATCTTGTTGAGTTCAAACGTTCCGGTCGAGCAGCAAGGGCTTTTTCTGCTCTCCTTTTCGTACAGTATTAGGTTTAGCATTTACCTTGATGAAATTAGAGATTGCCAACCAAGGTAGGACACACACACAACCACTTATGTCTGAGTGTGCCCGAGCGTATTTCTGCGACGATGGACGCTGACAGGTTACATTGCGAAGCAATTTTACTGCGAACTCAGACAGCAATATTACATAAGAAACCGTTTCCTTTCAATAAACACATTATATATTTTTATATTTTTTTAAGGGTTTTTTTGGAAACTTTGGTAGTTAAGATGTCACAGACCGGATGAGTAATGTTTTTCAGTAATTTTGCCCTTTGAATTATGTCTGATTGCTACTGTGATTGTAATCGCTAATATTGTGTAGATTAGTTCGAATTGTTTTAGGAATAAACCCGGAAAAAGAAAACATCCATTACTTTGCATTGAGGGTGCGGTTGCCCAGGTCGATAAGATACTCGCCTAAAGTACCAAAGGATGTTTAGAGGTGTGGCGAGTTCGATACCTGGTTCGTCCTTGTCGTCCCTGACACAGGGGTACAACAAAAACGGCGACATGACGCTGAAAAAATTGCTACCGCAGGGAGTCCCCTTCGAGGGGTTAGCGCACCAACCTCTCGATGAGTATAAAAAGCAAGCCTGCCGTTAGGAATCGACAATAAATTGTAAGTCCCGGTCTAATTAGCCCTCGTATGCAGAAAATGACCGTGGTGCGACAAAAACGATCAAACGATCAATGATCGAAACTTTACATTGAAAAATAATTATACAGTTTTGTAGATACCTCTCCAAAATCTTGACCATTGCAAGCTAAGTAATAGCATCGACTTGGCCATTTTATGCCAATTAGAAACAAAATGGATCGAAATTGATTCGACAATTTGAAACTGATCGTAAATTGTTATAAAAGACATCGGCACCCGGATCTAGATTGGAATCAGACTCTGTTGAGCTGGGAGATTAGGGTGTACTAATCATCCGGAAGCTACATTAATATAAGTAATATACATATAATGACCACAATCAAATGAAACCCATTCAAATAGATTTATTGAGACGTATGAAAATGTACACTTGATGTTGTGGCAGAATTAAACTAACGAAACCTATCAGGAAGCCAGGAAATGATTTTGATGAACACACACACATGTATATGTATATGCAGGCGATCCGGTATGTTTTTGGCGTGTTGTGATTTTGTTACCCGACAGTACTCGTTCTTATTCATGTCTTTAGAACGTTGGTTGAATAAACCAGTGTTTCCCAAACTTATTGGACGCGGCCGCCAATTTTTCAAATAAAATTTTCTCATTCCTGGAAGTGACGTTGAAAATCTACATATTAAATTGAAAGATGTGGTACAATTTTTTTATTTTTTGCATAAATTTTTTTTTTTTTTTTTTGCAATAGGTTAATATTAAAAATTTGACTTAGGAAACAGTTACGAAATTAGAGCAAACTTCAATAGAAAGATTCGAAAAAATTAAATTTTGTGAAGTAGAAAGTTATGATTCACATTTTAATTGATCTCACAACCAAAGCACTATATTGGCATTACACTTTAGAATATCTATTTATAATAATATTATTTAAAAGCACACAAACAAAATTACAGATAGCAATCCTAATGGAAAGGCCGCATTAATTTGTTAACAATGTAATCTATTTAGTAAGTAGTGTTAACCAACTTCCCACAATCGCATTTTTTTAGATTTGGTTTTTTTTTTTTCAAAAGATTTGTGACTGCACTGAAACCTCTCTATCAGAGCTGCACAAGCCTATTGCTTGACATGCCCAGGCATGTAAAAGTTTTGACCGGGCACGTATTTTTTTTGACCACATGCTCGACGCGTTCAATAAATAAATAAATAAACACTTTTGTTTCATTAATTTCAGGACTACTCCTGAACATTTGTATGTGTCAGAAGAATAAATCATGTTACCTTGAATATTGATGAATGAGTTCGAATTCTATTTGCTTTTTCGTATCGATAAAAAATTTGCATAGCGGAGAATATTGCGGCATAAGTTTTTGCTTGAAATGAAAAAAACTTACTGCTGGGAACTCCGCTGCCACCTATTTGATAAAAGTAAAACTATCTGATACCTTATATGATTCTCAAAATAAAAAGGTTGTTTGCAAATGCTGTTAGTCGCACTATAGAAGATCACCAAATATCTCAATCTTGGGGGTGGGGCAAGCTCCAGGATGGTAAGAGGAATGATGAGTACCGAGATGCTCGCAGTAAAAATAAAAAAATGCTATTCGTACATAAAATGTGTGCCCTTTAACTGTTTTTTCCAGATGGCGACACACACACACACACACACACACACACACACACACACACACACACACACACACACATGCCTTTTATTTCACCTGAACAGATCTGTTTCTTTGCTGCTCACAGAATTTCGATATCTGTGCGGAATGAGAAAAAATAATGTGCTGCCTTATATTTTTTTCTGTGCAGTAAAAGAACTCTGTGTACACGGAAGCATTCCCAGACTTTAAACGTTCATATTTCGTAAACTTTTTCACCATGAGAAAATGGTGTTCTTTTGTCTATAACCAATTAACGTGTAAAAATAAAATTTCATCAGCAAAAATATACCTTCTAGAAAATATTGAAAGCAATTACGCTGTATAGTACTATATTACATGAGAGAAAAATATCAACCAAGTAGAATCCCTTCCGCCACCTATCAAATAAAACTGTTACAATTCTTCGATTGGAATTAGCAACCGGATTTTTATTAATGTGCCGCCTGAAAAAAACAATACGATATGATATTAGCTAATATTATATAAGCAATAACATTAGTAAAATTGTCAAATTTGCTTCGAAATTTTAACAGGTGTTATTTGAGTGCGGTAAACTAACATCAGTAAAAAATTCGCAAAAATAATTATACTCAACTTTCACACCACTCTCATTACTATGTATTACAGAGTGTCTTAGGTGACTGCACTCTACGAGCTCTACCGTTCACAAGTAACAGCTGTTGAAATTTCGAAGCAATCCCTATAATTTAACTAATATTATTGCGCTTATACCCTATTAGTTAATATAATATTGTTTTTTTCCATGCAATACAAAATCGAATGATTTGAATCGAAAAAATTGTAACATTTATATCTGAGGTGGCGGAAAGGGTTCTAGTTCATTGAGGTTTCTCACATGTAACACAGGGTGATTCTATATTCATGGGACAAAAGATCGATCTCTAGAGGAACACGTTGGGTTTGGGGGAGCACAACGAATTTCTTCCAGAGAAATTTGAGCTACTAGCCTTCAAAAAGCATTTTTAGTTAACAGGAATTTATAAAGACAACACACAGAATCAAAAGAATCCAGGTTCAAGCCTGTTGGCGACAGTCTTAGTAAATTGAAGTTGGTTTTCTGCAGTTTCCAACTCCTAGATGCAAATGCAAGCCAGTTTTCCATTTGAAGAAATCTCTTTGGAGAACAGGCAGACTTTCAACACGATATTTACATTAAACAAAAATTCAGGTGTTTGCTGTTTTCACTTCAAAATATGATAGTCAGATAACACCACCAGTAGCACACAACTTGTTGTTCCCAACTTCAAGGCGCGAATGCGAGCCGATCTCCCCTTTGAAAAGTCTCGCCACAGAGAGCAACAGACCTACAAACAGTACATATGTAATTAAATCATAACACATCACTCACTTCACTTCTGAAAGCTAAATGGCAGCACTGAAAAATCAAACGCATCACTACATACGCACTGAGACTGTTAGGTATACACCCAGTTACACTGCCGGCACAACTCACTACATAGTGAAGAAAGAAAGAAAGAAAGCAACGTATACATATGCCAAAACTAGGATTTTTGCACCCGGGGCAAACATTATTTTTCCGCCTCCACAGCTTTAAAATTCGATAATTTTGTAATGGTGTTCTTTGTTCCCACATAAAACTGCCGCCCGGGGCAATTACCATATCTTGCCCCCCCCCCCCCCTAGTTACGCCCTGACGCATAACTAAAAGAAAAAGCAGAGAAAGTTATCTCTTTATGCTGCACAGCATAACAACATGTAAGCAACATAACGAGGAGGAGGATCACAATTTTAAAAAGTAGAAAGTGAAGAGAGTTGTTGTCGGATTTTCAATAAATAAATTTTGTCTTTGGATTCAGAATAAATAATAATTTATTAATTTTCATGTTTTCTCATAAAAGTGCGCAAAAGCGCATTTGTGATACTTAATACTGAAAAAAAATTTGCTTCAAATTATTTTTAGTTTAATTTTATGTGGAATTTTAATGCGTTATATGATATATATATATATATATATATGTGCCAAATAGCTCAATTAATCCTTTGAAGGGCAGACTTTTTTTTCCAAAGCCCATGGGGAAAAATGTAAACAGGCGCGCGCTCACTATGGAGGACCAGCCTTACCCTGCAAAAAGAGATATTATATTGATTTGATATATATTTACTCTAATTAGAGCGTTTTATTTAGGAAATTCACTTGCGAGATCATAAATCATCAATGTTACGCCCCCTCCCCCATTGTGGTCGCGATCAACACTTTGGGACCCACTGTATCAAGGTAATAGAGGAAAAGAAAGAAAACTTTTTTCAGATAGTTGCTTATCGTAAGGGCAGCAAAATATTATTCGCCTCAGGCGGAGGAATTTCTAGGACCAGCCACATGCCCCTGACTATGGGTTTAGAAACACCGTGCCAGAGATCATTTGCACAACGTCTGCAATATGGAAACGCAAATTTTAAAGCGACAAAATCACGCTACGGGAATCATGCTGAATCACTTGGCATGATGGCTTCAAATAGCTTCTACAATGTCTCCCATTGTGTACTGGACCCATAGACTAAGAATATATTATTATTACTCTGTGACTGGACCAACCACGTCTTTATTCTCGAACGATATCTACCTTTCCAAGAAGTTTGATGGCTGTCTATCAGTCAGTTCTGGCTTTCTTATTTCTTTATTTCTGCCGGATCATCAAATGTAGCTATCCGTCCGTTTTAGTAAATTTACTCGAACGGGGTTTCATTTATACATTGACTACTTATGATGCAAAAATTACGATGCACTATTGTAACGTTCATTTACGAACACAATTAGAAAATCGGTAGGGAACTTGAACGATCTGGATTCTCTTCAACTTACTATCATTTACATAGCAATATTACCGAGCGTAGTTCATAACTTTAATAACTGACATCCATTATAGTATAATACCAGACATTACCGAGATGAGACCTACCTAAATATGTGATGGAAAAGAAGGTGGGTTGTTATCACAGTAAACAAATGAGTGGCCGCACGCGATTTCGTGGCGCTCAGCGGAGCGTTTTACGCGACCGGCGATCGACAACGCCGAAAGCAATTATTACAGTATATGTCTTCTGAGATGGGCTCGTTGTTTGTTGTCGCGGGTTGATTGAGGTGATGGCTTTGAGTTTTGAGGACAAAGGAAGCTGTTTTTTCGATTTGATGACGGCAGAAGTTGGCTCTTCCCGTCAATGTCGAGATCAGTGCTTCTGATAATGATAATAAAAAAGTGCAACGGTTATAAACACGGGATGATTTATTCCTATACAGGAAGTCAGTATTCATAGAATACGACTTCTGTTAGAATGATAACAATCATTGTTTTCTACATTTTCGAAGGCTTTGGGATCGCCATACGCAAATAAGCTTTCTTAGATTACTAATATTTTTGCTCAGAGACCGTAAATTGCACAAAGATAATTTTTATGATGAAACAGACAACACTTAAGTAAGAAGTTTTCTTTAATTTCAATCATGTGTCAAAAAAAGCTGTTCTGTAATTCTCAGAATAAGTGCACAGGCGTATGCACCGCTATGCAGAAAAAGCATTAAAAATCAATTGTGCGCTCAACGTAAGCGCCGCACCGGCAGTTCCGCTACACTTATCGAGGATAAATTTATCATTATGCACTTTCTGTTAATCCCGAACGTGTATTTATCTGAGTATGCTTGCTGAATGTTGTAAGTAAATGCTATCGTAATTTCCTGTACACATCCGCAGATGTGAATTTGGTTACTTTGAGAAAAAATTTCATGGTAAAGTCTGCGGTGGTATTATATATCCGTAGATGCAAATTTTATTTATCGATAATGAAATCATAAGAAATGCTTTTTTTGTCCCATTTTTGTTTAAAAAAAAGTTGATTTTTCTATTCGCGTATGCGTGTATTTCCAGCCAATAAATATTTACAAAATATTTTTTACAATTTAAAATTTTTTTAAAAATATTTATTTTTATTCAAACTTCTCAGAAAACATGCAACGGAATGTAATCCGCACCAAGAAATTCCGATGATTTGTTAACGCACTATCTGCAGATTATATGACATTTATAGAATCGGAATATGATACATTAGCATGTTTGGAAAAAAAAATAATCGACAGAAAAATATTTAATTTATTTAGATACTGTATTTGAATTATTAATTGATATTTGAATTATTAATTGATATTTGAATTATTAATTGATATTTGAATTATTAATTGATATTTGAATTATTAATTGATATTTGAATTATTAATTGATATTTATTTTATTACACATGGACCTACTACACCTAATGCGTGTGTTGCCATTTACCACATATTTTTCGAACTATGAGTGAAATGTAATACGGCGACGGTGGGGTACGAAGCCGGGACTTCGCGATACGAGTCCTTCACTTCGACCACCACAGCGGCTGGCTTACTACCTGCATAATTTTAGAAATGAAACGTTTCCACATTTTTTCTACAGTCGGAATATCACCACATGCCTGCTGCCACAATGACTTATCAACTCACATTCTGCGTTAAATTTTTTTTTTCTATTTTCTGCATACCCCATGTTGCATATTAATTAACTAATCTATTTTCCCTTTTATTTATCTGCTAGCATGCATTCATATCAAATTGTAGCTTATGATTGCCAGTAAAGGCCTTTTGGCTTCTTGGTGATTAATGTTTTTTTTTTCCTTTCTCAATATTCAATATTTCTCACTAATAAAGTGTTGGTTATTTGAATTTGAATTATTAATTAATATTTGAATTATTAATTTATATTTGCATTTGAATTATTAATTTATATTTGCATTTGAATTATTAATTTATATTTGCATTTGAATCATTAATTTATATTTGCATTTGAATCATTAATTTATATTTGAATTTAAATTATTAATTGGTATTTGAATTGAAATTTAATTAATCGGTATTTGACTTTGAATTTAATTAATCGGTATTTGACTTTGAATTTAATTAAATGATATTTGAAATTTACACAAAAATGTTCATAGTCAGTTTCTTTAACACGGTGTTATTGAAAACCAAAACCAATACGTGTAACATCAGTGAAGCACACAGCACATGATAAATCATGATAAATCTAAAATCTTGTTTTAAAAACCGTGATTCCCTCGGATAATACGCCAAAAAATAATAACATGTATGGTTAGTTTTTCGTCTCTCCAAAAAAAAATTTGAGTAATTTTTATCATCTTTCATCTGTCCAAAAAATCTCTGTTCAAATTTTATGGGATCCTTCATCTCTGTCTTTACCTTTCTATAATATAAAACTGACTTTTTAGAAGATTAAACACAATAAGAATATAAAACATATAGGAAAATTGAATTTTATCCTTGAAAGGGACGGGGTTACGTTGAGCAATTTTGTTTTGACATTTCGGTACTTATCGACCAAAAAATATGGTAAACAGAGCCTTAACGCATATGTCCATCCGGGTACGGCGTTGGGGGTCTCAAAAGCAAAAGAGGACAACACACATTTTCGAGGGCAAGCATGTGAATTGGTACAGACAAACAATCAATTTGGCACACAATTCATCAAAATATTATTACCACCATCAGCAAAACAAATACCCAATCTATGGCAAACGCGATGGAATGATTTGAAAACTGGAAAAAGTGTCCATAAAATAGCTCTAGAAATTTCATACAAAGCAAAAAAATTGGTGCAGAGAACTTTTATTTTTTACAACCAATCACAGACATTTCCAAATTTTCAAATTACCTTCATCGCTTAAAAAAAAACGAGAGACAGATCATTACCTGAAATCGTTACTTCCATTCACTATTTAACAACATGCGAATTAACTGCACATCTAACGCACATGGCTGCGGCCGTTGCTAAAAATGTCACACCCTGAATCAGAGAGATTTTTAAAAACTAAAGAATATAGTCAAGAAAATAATTAGATGGATAGAAGACAATGAGAAGACAAAGTGATCCCACAGATGTCATTTCAACCAATAGTACAAATACAATCTGCACCACCTCGCCGTTCACAAAGAAAAAAGAAAGTGATCAACTATAAAGAAGACTGAATGATGGCACAAGAACAATATAATGCCGTGGAAATCGAACGATTTAAATTGAAAATGAAACCGATTATGAATTTTATATCTGATTCATTACTGATTTGAATATGTGATTTAGGACTTCGTATTCGAATTAAGATTTAATATGCGATGTAGGATTATGTTTGATTTATGATTGTATACGTAGATTGTGAGAGCTTGCAATTGATTTTATACTTAGATTATGGTTTTATTCTTGCTATGATTATAATGTATTTTGTAATGTGTGTGTGTTTTTATAAATAAATTGCCAGAGGTATATCCAGTCCATGGCGAAAATTAGCCGATATTGCCATATGACGATGTGACTGCTACGATAGCGCGATCGGTAGAGGCATGGCGTGAGATATGTGATGTGGCCTGGTTGTCTTTCGGTTTGACAGTACAGACAAACATTTCTAGCCAGGTTGGGCCTCAAAAACTTTGTCCGGGAATTCTTGATGCTCTTGAGGCGTCCCTAGTAGTAATATGAAATTGAAGTTTGATATGAAATTCTTTACGAAGATTATTAACATCAACATAAATTTGAACCGATATTAAATTATCGTGGCGTAGTTGAAACAAAATTAGCCTCTACATACTGAATTCGAACTGAAATTCTAACGAAAGAAGAACAGCTATAATATAGTAGGTATTTGTAGGATGGTGCTGCCCATTAAATAAAGGTTGGTCGGTGTTTCTTTTCTTTTTCTCTCTCTCTCGAGCCGTTAATGACTTCATTCCGAAAATAGGAAAAGAATCAGAAAGAACGTAATATAAAAGAAAAAAAAAAGAAAGAAAAAATATGGACAAGAAATCTTTGCACCTTATTTAACCTTACACACCTCCAACATAATTTGTAGTCGACATGACTCGGTTCCACCATCGCGTGAGTTTCAGTATTTACTCCTCAAAGTTACAGGTAGTTTTTACAGGCTAGCAGAAAATTCGAGTTGCATGTCTTTGGGTCATAGCCTTCGTCGGTATAAGAATCGCATGCATTATTAGTTCAAAAAAAATAATAAAATAAAATAACGCAAACGAACGCTGCTGCTGCTGCTGCTACTACCGACACTTACCGGGTAGAGAAGCACGTAGCGCATGTTACATAAAATGGTAAGGGGGATATTTTTATTTTTTGCCGAGAATTTTTTCGGGGGTGTCCAAATGATTTTCGAACCATTCCCTCCTCCTTATTTTCGGACTAAGGAGGGAAATAAGAGAATTTTTTTTCCCCATTCTTGATAGAAATGACTAGCGGCCAGAGAAAAAGAACTACGAAATACTGACGTTTATGGTCAAGGGTGGTTTGATAAACGGCCCTTGTTTAAAGAGCAGTTACACGGTGAACGCCCCTTTATTTTATTTTTTTAAGGTTATTATTTTTTTTTGTTTTATTATTATTTTTCACCATCTGACCATCTAATTGGGATGAGAGGCGCTGAGAAAAATAAAAATAAGATGAAGGAAAAACTTCAGGAAAAAAAAAAAAGGTAATAGTGCAAAGGACTTCATTCGAAGCATAGTTTGGTATAATTGTTCGAAGCCTCGTATCTCATGTGCGGCGCCGTTTATAAAAGTCTTTTTTTCCCCCTTACATCTTTACTTCTTCATTATTTATTATATTATTTTTCTTCTTTTTCTTTGTATATATATACACCTTACGAGAATGTCGGTGGACTTTTGTGATCCAATACGGCTCCAGTGAAATACGAGTGATGGGCCGCGAGACCTAGAGGCCGAAAAGAATAATGTATGAAATAAATAAAAATGTGAAGAAATACTTCGTATTATCATTATCATATCACGTACGTTTTAAGACGTATCGAACGGATCCGTTTCGAGCTCAACCCGTTAAATTATGGAGAAACAAAATGAGATGTGTGTGTGTGTGCTGAACTTATTTTTTCGAATTCGGGTGGGGTTTCTGCTAAAATTTTCTACCGTAATCCGGTTTGATCCTGTTCCCTTAATTGATCATGGGATTTTAGTTAGATTCATTGTAAATGTGGAGACGAATTAGTGATCTCATGCATTTTTTTTTTTCCCCTTCATTTTATGCCTTCATTTTATACAAATACAAATACAATGCCACAACAGGCAAAACGCCCAACGAGGTGGCCCAACGAAAAAAATGTCAAAAAGAGAAAAATTTAGCTGTGATTTTCATACTTTAGTAAAATAATTGGAAAATATAAAATTTGAATTTTCTTTGAAAGGCATTAAATTTATTTACATCTTTACCTCCTTATTATTTATTATATATTTTTCTTATTCATCATATTTCTTCTTTTTTTTGCCGCAAGACTTAGAGGAAGAAGAGAACAAAATATTAAAAAAAAAAGAGAACAAATATTTGGTATTATTATTTATACGTACGTTTGAACACGTATCAAACGGATTCGTTTCAAGCTCAACCATTTAAATTATGTGCAAACAGAATGAGATGTGTGATGGATTTATTTTTGTCGAATTCGGGTAGGGTTACCGCTAATTTTCTACGTTGACCCGGTTTGGTCCTTCCCTTAATTGATCATGGGATTAAGATTATTGATCATGGGATTAAGATTATTGATCATGGGGGTTAGATTCTTGATCATGGGGTTAGATTCTTGATCGTGGGGTTAGATTCTTGGAAAGTGTGAAGACGAATTATGTTATCTTATGTATTTTTTCTTGAATTTTTAGGCTTTCGAAACGCGTCCGTTACTAATGACTAAACCGTTAAACATTATCTGTAGAGACAAGTACAGTAGTAGTTGTGGAAATTAAAAAAACAAAACAGATTTTCTTAAATAATTTAAATAAATATTTTCTTTATACATTTTTGTTGTTTAAACTTCAACATTTTTTAAGAAGAGTGTCAAGAAAGAATAAAAACTCAACGGTTGATTCTAAAATGAAATTTAAATACGAAAAATATATCAAAACAAATGGGGAAATTTAGCTGTGATGTTCACACTTTCGTAAAGTAAGTGGAGGAACATAAAAATTAAATTTTCTTTTAAATGGCCCTGAATTTCTCTACACTTTACCTCTTCATTATTTATTATATATTTTTCTTATTCTTTGTTTCTTCTTTTTTTGTATGCATATACCTTACGAGAATGTCGGTAGACTTTGGTGGTGAAAGTGAAATACGGGTGATGTGCTGCAAGACCCAGAGGCCGAAGAATATTGTATAAAATAAATAAAAATGAGAAGAAATATTTCGTATTATCAGGGTCATCTTTTCTAGCCCGGAGCATGGCCTTTTCCGGTATGTCGCGGATGCGGATGATAGATGTCCCCCATGATAATGAGATAAGACGCTATGATTTTTCAGAGTATGTAAATAGGTAGACTGGTATTTCCAGTTCGGAAGGAGGAGAGGGCCCCCAGGAAGCTTGCAGCTAATGGGCCTTCATAAAATTTTAAGTCTCCCAGAACATCATTTTGCTAGGGAACCCATGATGTTGTAAAGATGTCTCTGCCGGGGCCCTCACGTCCATAGAAGAGCTATATAATAAGATCTAATGATTTTCGAGTTTAATTTTACAAATATGCAACTTATGCAAGGACGTTAGATAACTTCCAGATAATGGGCCCTCGGAAAATTCTGAGAACCCCAGAATATCACTATTGGAGGCCCTTAATGTTGAGACGGCCCAGCATAAAGCATCCACAAGGAAACTCTAGCCCAGAGGTCCACAGACAAACTTTATTTATTTTAATAAAAAGTTTCACTTTGAATTTATTCAATAAGAAATTATATCTCGCTGCTAGATGGAGGGGGGCAACCTTGATTACAACGCGGGAGGGGGGGGGCGGCAGAAAAAGAAAATATGGTCAAAAGGATGCTATGGGCAAGAAAGTTTGAGACATTCAGGGCCGTCTTAAGAGCATCGTGGGCCCCCGGACCAAGTGATTTTTCTGAGGCCCTGCCTAGCAAATTCTCGAAAAATTCAACTACCTTTCATTTTTCTGGGCCTCCCTTTCTCTTCAGGCCCCCGGACCGAGCCCGGGTAGGCCCCATGCGTTAAGACGGCACTGGAGACATTATTCTGGTGTTTTGAATCCAGGGCCCTCCTTGCGGTACTGAGATATTCAAAGGGATCACAGGCTAAAAAAGAATGGAAGGATAACTTCTGCGGTTTCCGAACTTCGAGGCACGAATGCGAATCTATCAGCCATTTGAAAACGTCTTTCCGCAAAGATCAGGCAGCTTCAACACGATACTATGATCCACACACTATAAGTATTGCATAAATCACTTCTTCAATAGTGACTATCCTATGCAGATACAATAAGCTAGCATGATATTTCAGATTTCATCCTTATGGGAATTTGTAAGGTTAATTAACAAGTAAAAAGAATTTCTCGTTTCTGACCGATTCCAGATCAGACAATTTTTCACACGCGCGCGCGCGTCACTTGTGAAAGAAAATACCAACAATGAAGGCTTCAGTTGTTTCAACTGTTTTTCTTGTCAAAGAATGACATTTCTACATCATTCCAACCGAGCAACCATTTACAAACGTTACGACTAGATTCCAGACACCTCCAGGTTAAATATATCTTTCCTCATGATACATAACTCCGAATCAAAACATATTGCAGAGACATCACAGGTACCATCGAGAGCATGAACCAAATCTATGTCTCTAAATGGGCGTCGAGATGGATACAAATAAATCTCATGTGTCGAGGTGTAGAGATAAAACTCACTCGAACATGTCGCCATTCGCACGATAAATCTCTCTCGATTGCACTCGATTTCTGCTCCATCTCCGCATTTTTCATGAAATATAGTATATTTGTCTCTGCTTCTTTTTTTTTTTTTTTTTTTACTTAAGGGATTTCTTGTGATAAATTAAAAAGTTCAGTGGACTTCAGATTATTATTCACTTAATTAATATTCATTGCATATCCACCCATTATTTTACCTCATTAGAATCTCTACAGATGTATGAAATTGCTTTTATATTGAGACAGAAAAAATATTTTGTAAATTATACATGCAAATTCCTGACTATGCACATAATAAAACACGAGTCATATAATCAGGATATGAGTCGTTTCATGTAAATTAGCGCTCACGACACCCATCTGTTTAGACTCATTTGTCTACTTATGCATATTATACCCCGTAATTCATTAAACAGATCATGAAGATAACAGAGATAACACTAACACTATAAATCTCGCTTAAGAGCTAAAAAGAGTGCAATCATTGCTAGCGGAAATCGTTGGCGTATTTTCTATAATCGCTACATCGATGACATGCGTGTCCATCATTCTGGGTCATTGCCACTTCGGGACTGTACACGGCGATCGTATAATGCATACAACTTTCTCAAACAAGGGACAGCTACAAATTAAAAGATGGATTCTGACAGTATAGTGCCCGGTCTCCTCGTAGATGGAAGCCGTTCGTCAAGACAATGGCTTCCTATTGCTGTACTTAGGGCCTTGTCGTACTTTAGTGGTCGTTCGACTTATCATTCATCGCTCGAATCGTTCCAGCCTCAGATTTTTATCGGTGACGCTAGCGGATTCTATATTCCCGTCAGGCAATCAATCGTTATACAAAAGTCAGTGGAAGAGTTTATTTCTGTACAATAAACAATCTTCTCCCTCCTTTCAACAAAATGTTTCTGTTATTTATGGCGTCATTGTGTGGTCAAGAACTTTCGATGACTTGTAAAATCACGATACAAGAATTATTGCCAGGGATAACCCGGATGAGCACGTTCTGTAGCGTAGACTCGGTGAATTCCAGTAGAATGATCAATAATATACCGAGACATTTACAGAAATTATTTAATCATGAAGTTTTTTACTGCAACTGCAAGTTATTCAGTTTATTCTAACCAAGCTCTGGATGTGAAGTTAGAATTCAAGAATTTCAGTTCAATCATGATTGATGCCTTTTCATGAAAACAGTGACTAGGTTTCGATAAGATAAAACAGAGACCTGGATATGTCACGCTTCGCCAACTCGTCGAATATCGCCAATTTCCACCAAATGAGCTCGAATTTATGAAGAATAGTACGATCGTAGTACGTATGAATAGTACGAATGACTACTTATCGTAGACATTCGGAACCTTAATGTAAGCAAGGAATGCATATGTCAGTTTTGAAATGAAACTTTTTTAGCCACCGTACAATGTATTGATCTCAGCGTCATGAAAACACTTCCATCACTCCTCTGAGATAACTAGAGTGCGGATTGTATGCACTAAAAATGTGGCGAAATATGATTTAAAAATATGCAAATTTGCACCGAAATATACAGTAAAACTCATCAAAAAGTCACTAAAAATTACTAAACATGTACTAAAATTGAGAAAATGTGCATTAAATACCCCGAAAGGAAAAGCAAACATGTTTTTCTAATTCATTTTTTTTGCTTCGCACACAGTTGCGTATTTGTTATATTATACAATATAATTATGTTATATAACAGTCATATAATTACATTATATTGAGCAATTTTTGTGCAAATAAATTTCACGGGTTTTTTTTTTTGAATTTCTAGTGCAGGCCACTCTGATCACAAATTAGAAAAAAACTTTTGCTGTGAGGAGAAATTAAGTACTCTTGCACCCCAGTAACAAAACAGAAATAAAGTGGCTGAAATGGTGAGCTAATAAAAATAGCGGCTAAAACAGTGGCAAATTTTTCACTTGAGATTTAGCATTAGACACGTGATAAAACACGTGAAGCAAACAAATGTAGTATCCAGTCTTTAGCTTTATAGTCCACAATAGCAAAAAGTTGGTAAGAGTTGAGTGAGTCATCCATATTTAAAATTCCGAACTTTCCGTTCTTACGAAAACAGTTCGACTTCGTAATTATAATATTTGAATTTTGATTTAATTAGTGATATGCTAGTGTTGAAATTAGCTAAAAATCGAGAAAATTTATTGTTTTTTGTCCAGATATTCATTCGTCTGGTGCATTTTTTTCACAAGAAGTTTGTCAAAAATTTAAATTAAACCCTCTCTAACACGGATAAAATAAGACAGTTTTAAACCCGACCACGAGGCTGCCAGTTTAGTAACGTATACTAGCAAAGACACCAAACATCGTTAGTGATTTACTAAATTCATCTCTATCTCTAAATTATGCTTATCTTTTACGTAGGGACGATACAAACACTTTACTACCGAACACCGTTCATGTGCGGTGTAAAAAACCGATATTATGCAAATATAACAAGTATAAGAATATGTATAAGACTATATATGCTATATTCTCCCTGTGTGTGTGTGTACAACTCAAAAATCAGCCGACACACCGGCACGTCTTTACTATCTCCGTATAAATGTTACAAACTTGCTTTAGAAGTTTCTGTTCAGGTTTAATCCGCTAATTAGCGTGCATAAAATGAGCAATATAGCACCATCAATTCGATGAAAAACGACATCCAGTTTTCCGGGGGGAAAAATTAGCAGTAAATTTTGTGTAACATTTGATCGTAGTTTTAATCCGAGCGTATTATTTTTGTTCGGATTAAAGTCTTAATTGCTTTTTAGTCTCTGATCCGTGACCAGAGCTTTAAAAAATGCTTCAAAAATACAACTTTCATCGAAAAAATATACCCGTAATAGCGGCAATAAGTACTCGGCGATCATAAATTACTTCAAATTTTAGTGATGATATTGAAGGACCGGACGCACCCCGCTTCCCATCTCAAGGAGATATCAAAGCGTTCCCGAAAGATGGGTGCTTTAGTGATGATAGCAAATTTTTTTTTTTTGGAATGCCAAAATTACGGAACTAAGTTTCATTTAAATGCTGCGTTTGGGTAAGACATGATAACTTGAAATTAGGATGTAAAATCCGTAATTTTTTTTTTTAATTTCCACGGAAGACAATCTTTCAAGATCATTTTTTTTTATTTACTTATAATGACACTTACGGTGCGCTTACAGCCTGATCATTGAGAAACATCCCTACAGTTGTTCATGGGTATTTTGATACACGAACCTTTCAAACTAAAAACTAAGCACGTGTATTAAAACTTGAAGGTTACACGGCTGCACTGAACTATGTAAGTATTGCAGAAACTACATTAAAATGCAAAAAAAAAAAAATAATAATAACTTGGATTTTCCAGGAAATTATCAGTATAATAGCGTTCCCAAAAACCTTTAAATAGCAAGACGCATATTTACAATGTTTAAAAACAGTGTTTTTATTTTTTTGTAAGTAATGACATCGAAAACCAGATTCATCTCAATTTTCTGCTTCCCCGTCTTCGACTAATTACCGTAATGAGGAAAAAAAACCCCACGCAAAGTAAAAATATTGAAGGACAGGAAAAATTGAAAACACTGCAGTAGAAACAAAGAAACTCGAAAAAAAAAATTACATTATTATGACCATTGTCGAATATGATTTTGAAACGATATTATTTTACCTAACAGGAAAAACCGAGCAGAAATGAGAGATTATATATATAGTAGCAATAGAAGACATCATATATAGAAAAAGTTTCGTATATAGATATATTTCGAAATGAAACTTCTATAGTACAAAAGATACCATAATATAATTCATTAATGAACGGTAATTTGATATTTTTTTGAAGGGTTTTTTGGTCAATTTCTTAAAAAATAGTAGCCTGTTTAGTTATTACTAAAAATTCACTTAAATGTAGCGATTTTATTCCTCTTCTTGAAAAAATAAATAAAACTTTTCCTGTTGAAAATAGTAGGTGAATTATATAGGGCGTCCCGTAAGTGTTAATGTGGCCTTTAACTCATCACCTTACAACCGATGTACCCTTACAACCGAGGTCGTTATAACGCTTACATTCCTTTGCACTCGTTGCGTTAAAGCTCGTGTGATTTTCATCTTTTTTCATAAATCTTCCCATTGAATCTGAAATTGAAAACATAAAAGAAAAAAACAACAATCTTATACTATTTAGTGAGCGTGTGTGTGCGCACGGGCGTGTTCGGGAATATAATAAATTACATTTCATTTATGTCCCGTATTTTTTGTGATTTTCTTTTATTTTTCGGAGTTCCGACATTTTTATACAAATTTTCCGTTTTTTTAACGAAGCTTATTTGAATTTGCAATCTTTACTAAAATCGGGAATAAAGATGATTTTCACACTTACATTACATGTGTGTGACACTGACAATCATGTCTTTAAATATAAATATCATCTCACATATTTGTCATGTTTCAATTTTTTTTTTCACTTCAACTTCATTTAAACTTGCTACAATTCCCCGTAGCTTTTCATTTTATACAAATACAAATACAACGCCACAACAGGCAAAACGCCCAACGAGGTGGCCGAGAAAAAGATGCCCATAAAAACATGGATGTCATATATTTCAAAAATACAGCAACCCAATTAAAAATCCAATTAACAAAAACCATAATCAGTATACACACATGATAAAACATCACACAATGCGCACAAAGAATACCCATGGTTGTCTCATTCCAAGCATGGACAGCTTCTCGATCCACCCCAACATGTCCATCGTATCTCTTCTTAAACGCGTCAACCGTGCCACACTTCACTACCCCCGGGAGCAAGCCATTCCATTCATTAACAACCCATCAGAGAAAAATTCCCAGCGACACCATAGCACTGCACTGTCCAGGGAATATGGCATGATGATTTTTTTATCAGAGCTCCTGAAATACATTTTTGCTTTCTACGATTTGTAGCAGCCTTTATTTGGCCGCTGCAGTGGTCTAGTAATCTTAGTGACGGACTCGCACCGCGAGGACCCCACCGTCGCTGCAATGGTGGTTGGCTGAAGTTGGCTTTATGTGGTTCCCAGACGCAAATGCGATCCTATCTCCCCGTTAAAAAAGTCTCGCCACAGAGAGCAACAGACCTACAACGGTACAATTATTCAATTACTACACGTTACTCATAGTTAGAAAAATTTATGGCAGATGGCAGCACTGCGCATAACAACAAGCATTAAACAGAAACAAACTTCACGTTAGTTTCATAACACGTACACGCACATCCCGGCATCTACCAATTAGTTAGAAATCCAGTAGGGGAAATGTGCATGAGGTGCATGTACGGTTAAATATTTGTAGCCCTTTGCTTGTCCACTCTTCAGCGATTTAACAGATTTGTTATAGATTGCGGTTTTTTTGGAAACGATCAGTGATATCCCGTATTTACGATTGCAATCTCGATTACATTTTTTCTATGTGATATGGTTACCGTAGGTAGGCTACAGTAAACCCCCTCCGCTTTGATGGACACCGGCGGGACAAAAAAATTCGTTTCTAATGTTAACCGTAAGTAGCCCTATATCAGGAATTTGAAATTCACACCAATTGCTCAAGGGGAAATTTTTATGTGGCCGCCGTAAAAGAAAGATGACCCCGTTAAGGGGGTTTTTACTGAAAAAAGTCTTTAAAAGAAATTATTTGAACCCATTTCAACTAATATCAGTTTCAACAACTGAATAATTTCTTATTCAGTTAGAATTCAATAATCAAGTCTGCCTACGGACCACCTGTGCCGCCGTCACGGTTCTCCCCACCGGTCAGCGGACCATAGTTCGAGGAACGCTGCTATAGAAGATAGATAAATTTTATCAGAAAAATAAGAATTGTCCATTCACGGAAAGAAATGAGTTGTTCCGCAACACATAGTATACGGTAGGCTATTAACCTTTCCGTCACAGTGTTTTACCGCGTCATTGGTCTCTTTCTCTCATTTTCCGTGGAAGGACGTGCGACAAAAACCAGAACAGAATTTCGCATAAGAAAATATGTCTCTCTAAACGTAAAACTGTAGCAATAAAAACTGCCAAATTATAGCCATAAAAATGCTAAACAGTAGGTGGAAGTGATGGGAGTATATTTTTCACATTAACCTGGATTATCCTATTGACTGGGATGTGTTTTCTTCTTTTCTTACGTTATTTTTTGTTTTTGGAAAAACACAATTCATGGCCATGATGCAATATTACTTTGGTTTATTTTTTTTACTCAGCCATAGTCTCTGCGGGATGCATCTAACTTCTTGGGAGCGATTTATTTCATAAAAATGACTCTTTTTTTTTCACTGAATGCGTTTGAATGATTAGAGAAGAGTCTGTCTATAAACTAAAAAGATTTAAGACCTTGTCTTTACTTCATTCTAGTTCCAGTTGCTTGATTATATCAACGACGTAAGTTTATTTTTCTTGAGAATGTTTACGCAATAAGTCTTTTACGTGCAAAAATTTACCGAGATTCAGCTTGAGGAAACCTCTACTAAAAACAAGCGATTGCAAAGTAATATGTAGGGAAAGGAATTTTCCCATTTCTTCATGGAAAAGTATGAAAAATTATATGAACTAGGCACAATTAAAAGATAAAGGAAACATTTTCTTTTCATATTTATATTGAGCATGGGCTCCCCAGATCCTGCTGCAGGAGGCCCCCCCCCCAAGCCGGGACCTTTTGTGGGTTCCTAACCGGATCTTTCACGTGACCCTCCATAGTGAATTTACAGTGTAAAAAACTAATAATGACAAAAATGGTTCTGAGCCCCACGGGCTGGAGCCCTGTCAGTTTCACTCTTGGGAAGAGAAATGATTCTCAAACTGAGTATCACAGAAGACGAAACAAAACCGTCTAATGAACTAAAGGTGACTAAAGTGATTATTAAAGCTGTTCGGAAGTTTAGGCAATAAAATAGTAAAAATAGGAAGTCAAAACGTAACAAAAAGTGAAAGCAGCTGAAAACAAACCTTAATAATTTATCCAAAAAAGGAAAAAAATGACTGAAAGCTATGATATTGAGGGTGGGTTGCTCTGTGGTCATAGTGACGGAGTAGCATCGCGAGGAACAGGGTTCGAACCCCACCGGCGCGCCAGATGGTGGTTGGCTGAAGTTGATTTTCTGTGGTTCCCAGCTTCGAGGCGTGAATGAGATATCTGATCCCCTCAGTAAAAAGTGTCGCCATAGAGAGCAACAGGTCTACAACGGTAAAAATATTCAATCATTATATTCCACTCATAGTTTGATTAATAGATGGCGGTACTAAAAAGAAATCACGCACAACTCTAGATGCTCACTCAAACAGTTAGGTACACATACAAACTTCCACCACAAACCCGATCGGCAGTAAAATTACTCCATGGCGGTATATCGAAGTTCTTTTCGGTTTGAAAGAATGAAAGGTATTAATGGTGCGAAAACTGGCTAAAAATTGACTGCACTTATCAATCTACTGTGTCAATTATAGTTTGTAATATCTACATTATTAGCAAATTTGATATTTTCATGCCAAAAAATAGTCGTTAATCATTAATAATTTCACTCCCGTAGAATGATAACTGGGAGAAAATATAAAAGAAATAATTTCATATTAATATATAAATAATATAAATTTATCGATCAAAATTTGGAAATATTTGTAACCCACCCCATTCACCTCTACAGCTGAAAAATCGTTCCTATTTTACCGAAAGAAAATTTCACCCGTAAATGTGTTTGAATAAAAATTCATGGAGATATCGATGATTAAACATCTTCGTTTTTGTCTTTTTTTTTGCTTCTTTTATTATATTTTTAATGTTTTGAGGTTTTTTGAGACTTCCTACAGATTAATGTTCAAAAATCCAGCCATCGATAATCCGGCTCTTTCAGATTTCCAACATGAAAATCAGAAATTAAAATTCTCACACAGGAAGTATTTTATTTGGTTCATTAAAATTTCATCTGCTTTTTTTTAGTGTTTAATTTAATTTCTTTAACCTCCTCAGTGGCATTTACGAGATGTATGCCGCATAAAAGTATGTGTAAAGAATAATTATAAAGGATTTTAAAGAAAAATAAAATTTTTACCAAAACCTATTGAGGCGTGTATCACATTTTAAACCAGTCGAGGCCTTCTGTTGTCAAAGTCGAAACACGTAAAAAGAGGCAAACTACAGGAGTTTCAATCACCGATATCATTGAGTTTTATACAAATGAGGTAAATTTCTTGCGCCAGAGAATTAGAGAGAGAGAGAGAGATAAGCCTATACTGTACTTCATAATTATCTTTTTTATTTTGATTGCGTATTATATAGAAATTTAAAAATTTCTATCTTTCTTCAAACCACTGTTTTACGGGAGTGAAATTCCCTAAGCGTGAAGAGCTGGTATTTCAGAATAAACTATACAGAATTTTTACCCCCTGTGCACTTTATGCCATACGAGAAAATTTACTGGTTGGCTTATCACGACGAATCGCTACCGCTACCGCGGCAAATAGAAAGCTACAATTTACGGAGAAAAATTCTTATAGTAACGATTTATTTTCAATGTTAAAAAATGGTCTTTTTCACGAATTTAAATTACACGGTCATTTAATATAAGCTCCAGCTTCGCGATATTTTATTCTAACGATATAGACATTCAACCAAATAAAAATTGGCATTTACACGCTTAGATGGCTTCGAAAAATACAGCTTTGTTTTGTTTTTTTTCTCTCTTATTCTAATTTTCTAAGTTTTTTTTTTTCCAGACTAAAGGCGAAATAAAAATGGTTATAGCCCGAGGATGATGATACTCGTAACTCCTTGTGATCGCTGGAACTCATTTTTCCGTAGGCCTCTCTGTTACAACCTATAACGAGCCATATTAGGGTCCCAATTTTCTAAAAGTTTTCACGGAGAAGAAAAGTGTTGTTACATTCGAAAAAAAAGAAGCTTCTTTGGAGTCCTCGTCACGTACGAATATTCTGTTCACTTCGCATGAGGTTCATCAAACACCAAGAACAAAAATAAGAAAATGGCAACTGCAAAATGGGCGAGATGATTCGGTATTTCGTCTTGGTTGATCATACGTACCAAATAATTCTGAAATAATAAAGAAAACAAAAATAGAGAGAAACTATGTGACTCGAGAATTCCAGCCGTGAATGAAAGCGTCAAAAGGAAAAAAAAATGTTGTATGGAATCGAACACTCATCATATGAAGAGTGAAATTAGGAATGGGATTTTTTTTTAAGGCTTAGGGGATCAGCTGTTGAGTGTGCATACAATATATATGTGTGTGTGAGAAGCCATGCTAACGAATCTTCTAGTGCCTCGAGATGAATCGTTTTGTTAACAAGGTTCGAGCATAAAGCGCGAAATTTTTGTCAAGGATTATGTTAATCCCTTCGGATAATTTCCACGTTGTTTAAGTAGCGATTACTGTTTCTGTTATTTCTGGTTACGGGAGGGGGGATTGTTTATGTGTGTATATGCATATAATCTGTTTGAGCTGCGTTTGTAAACAAAGGATTTGTTTTCCGTGGTGGAAAATTTTATCTTAGAACGAACCAAAGATTAACTGACGGAAAGGCGACAATGTTATTTTGTATACGAGATCATCGTGACTATCATTGTCTTATCAACTTGGGTATGAATCTGCTATTACATTTACAATAAATGGTTATTTTTCAATACCGTGAATCGTTTTCTTCCCAGTTTTTAACGTGAATGCGTCTTGTAAATCAGCTAGCTACCTGATGTAGAACCGTTTGCGTTTCCGAAAATATTATAGTGCAGTGTTTCTCAAAGTGTACGTCGCGGCTCCTAGAGGCGTCGCTAACCTTTGTCAAGGGCATTGAGGTTGAGCTGGAGACAGGCGAGGATCCAGGGTGATTTGTCTGGAGCGGGGGGGGGCGACTTGTTTTGTAGATTTGTGAGATCGTCCCGTATTTTACGGAAAAAGGTCAGTTTTCCCCCGTATTATCAAACTCTTGAAAAGAGCGATCGCCTCCTGGATCTATGCCTGCCTGATATTGATTTCTGTGACTATTTATGCTTGAAGTGGTTCTTTTATAAGTGAAAACATCTACTATAAACCATTATGGGGAGCTGCAGGCGAACTATGAATTGGGAAAAGGACGGGTGAACTAAAATTTGAGAACCACTGTTATAGTGCAACATAGTTTCCTCATTTTCTATAAAAGTACTGCATATTAAAAGACTTTAAAGAGTTTTTTATTAATACATTAAATAACAATATATTAGTTTAAATGTATAATAGTAATATGTTAATTTAAATATTGTAATAATTAATTTTATTATAACATTAAAGTGTTTTTTATGTTAACCAATAGAGATCACGTTGAGACAGATTCAAAAATATTTCACTATTAACATGAAAAGGCATCTTCTGTTTTGGATACCAAAACAAACAAGTGATGTGCAACGCACGAAATGTAAAATACCCATTCACATTTAAAAATTACGTCATTGTCGATGAGACACAGCATTCACAAAAAAAAATTTTATAGTAAGAATAATTAAAATTTCACATGTTCTGAGCTATCTACAGCCTTAGCAATCCATCTGAAAATTATATAATTTTGGAAACGATCAGTGTAGGTATGAAGAGAATTTTTTAAATTCCTCGAAAGACCAAAAATCTCATTAATACTTGTGGTGCAGGATCATCGTGTTGATAAGAGTTCCACCATTAGTAAAGCACGTTCTGATATAAACTCAGCGTCATTCTCTTCACAATGAAGAAACGGGAATGTAAATGGTTCTGCTGAAAAATTAGATAACCTATCATGAATTTCGAGCAGTTTGAGTACGTGTTTGCAAAAAAAATTAGCAACTGCAACCAACTGTTTGTTTTTCCTACTATAGATAAGGGAGAGAATGAGAACGCGGGAACTTAAATCATATTATATATACACACACCGTATTATTTTATTACTATTTTCTTATTCTATACCCTCTGAAACAGTGGTTCTCAAACTTTTGTCCGCAGCGGCTCCTTTGCCCAATTCATGGGTATGTGTATGATGCAAAAAACGATGACTCACAATTTCACACTCAATTATTAGCGCTTTTCCCACCGATTACATACGCTATTAGCGAGAAGAGTGTATAACACTGCTGGATACAAAACAGTCTGATAATGATATCAGGACGTACGCATGGCACGGCATCTGAAGTGCAGGTATGTGTGTGTTTTGACCATAACGAGGAAGAAATGTCTAGGAAATAAACTCGGGAATGACTCTGTTAAATGATGAATGACGGCAACGCATTAGAATAATTTATTTCTTTTTCCTACTCAGGTAAGTGAGTGACATTTGTTCGGCCATTTAAAAACGCCCCGAAGTTCTTTGAACTGCACAGACAGAGAGAGAAGTTCATATTTATATAGTATGGTGTATCTGTTGCATAATGGGGCACCGCTTCGAGTGTTTATGATCCGTAATCCCGTCCCAATCGGGACAAACACCGTGAAGTTAAATGAACCCAAAGACAGAGAATGTTTATGACAGATGGTTGATTGACAGCTCGGGTCACGTACATCTCGATCTCTCAACATCTCGCTAAATGGCGAGAAAATGAAAGCGAAAGGAAAGGGACATTTTTGCGTAGTAAGTTAACCTGGCCATGTGCGAAAGGCATTTAACTCTTTCAAGTCCATAGGTATGGCAGATTAGGTTGCCTTAGAGTCGCTGTTATAACTAATTATTAGCGCTAAAGGAGGCGTATTGTGTAATAATATGGTGATTTTCTCTTCTGGACCATCTTTTACGTAATGATGTCCATTTAATGACTGATAATAAATCAGTGTAGATCAGGAGTCTTTCACCTAACCTAGCAGAACCATTTAAGTCTTTAGACATTATAGGCCGAAATCGAACCTCTCATGAAGCCCGCGGCTCATCAAACTGTCATACTGCGATATTTATAATTGTAAGCTAATCCAGATTCTCATGAGGACGTGACGTGATGTACAGTAGTGTTTTAATGACTAATGGCTTAACACAGCCCCGAGTAAAAACATAAATTATTTGTCACCAATTCGGAAATTATTTCTGTCACAAAAAATTTGATTCTGAGATTATTTCCATCACCAATTCTGCAATTATTTCTGGCACTAATTCTGAAAAAAAGAAATCCAATTATTTGAGGATTACACAAAGCATTTCTGCAAATTGTGATGAATTTACGGCCGTATTCACCAACACAGTTTAAAATACAATCGCAGCGTAAAGGACTAGCGATCAACCCGGATTGGTTAAAATCCTCAATTTAACAAATCCGTTTCAATCTTCAATCCTTTCACCTGCGATGGCAGTTTTTGTTGGTAAGAGAGAGAGAGAGAGAGAGAGAATATACGGCCGATAATAGACTTTTTTTCTATAGAGATAATGGAATTAAAAGGTCCACAAAAAGAATGTTTGGCGTTGGATATGTAGTGGAATGTGTGTCTTCATCTAGTTTTTTATTTATTTATTTATTTAATTATCTTTCAATGTTTTTGAGCATTTCCTAAAAATGGTGGGAAATGGTGAAATGCTCTAAGGGCCACATTTGGCCCACGGTCCATGCATTGAAGACCCAAGATAGATACGGTTTAGACTTTAGATAGTTTCAAAAACATATATATTTTTTCAGTTCCAAGTCATTTTGCAGGATTTTTTCATTATAGTTTTGCCAAATCATGGTCAGGCTATAGATTAAGATAGTGATTCTATAAGGGTGCGTCTGCCTAGTTGCCAGCGTGGTGGGAAATCGTTTTTGGGAAAAAATTGTATTTAACGTAGTTTGATGGGAAAGATTTTTAGCCAGTATTTGAAGACACTTTATGGGTGACACCGAAGCTCTGGAATTTCACCTAAATCTCTAGATTTAGGGTGGCACCGAAGTGACATTTATGAACTACTACTACTACACCGCACACCAACTCCGGTCATATATCGCCATACGGTAATTTTCAACCGGTGGAGTTGGGTGGGAAATGAAGTTCTCCATTCATCGGTGTGGTCGCGCGCCCTAGGCTCGGTAGGTACCCTTTATGAACTACTTCACCAAACACCAACTCTGGCCATATCGCTATATTGCAATTTACTGCCATTAGTGAGATGGGTTGGAAGTGAAGGCGCTGTCTATCGGTGGTCGCCTCGAGTTCGTTAGGGAAAATATCTTATCTATATCCTCCCTTGGGTTCACGATGGTAGACGAGTATCTTACCACCATGCCACTCGGGCACACCATTTATGAAATGTCATCAATTAATGTTATCCATCAGAATTGACATTAGTATTTATACTCAATGTTAATTCTATGTTCTAATTCCTTTCAGTACCACATTATGAAAAAATAAAATAATTATCATGAAAAGTTTTGGTAAAGAACATTTTGATAGGTCATTTCATTTTTGGTAGGAACATTTTGATAAAAGCAGTGTTTTGTAGCATTGCACAAAAGTACAATACAGTAAACACTTTTACAGGGACGAAATAATCAAACAATAATTCAGTATAAAATTATTTTATATAAAAATTAACATGTTAAAAAAATACTAATAGTCCCACATCTGTACTGTCACCTGGTAATTGTAGTTATGTAGATGTATACTTCAAAATACCCACACTCAACAACGTATTTTCGGGATGTTGCGGGGGTAATTAAAAAGCATCGCCAGTACCGAAATGGTTAAATTCCAACAGTGTTACAAACGTGAAATGCTGAAGAATATCTGGCTATTACTTGGTGAGAAAGCGGATTCGAACACTTTTTAGAAGGGAATATCGTTGATGATTCTAGTAGTTCAGTCTCACAACTAGTAAAATACTACATAGTAGGCTGTTTATAAAAATTTGCGTAAATTTCATTGGTATGAATCTTGAATAAAATAAAAATGTCCTAAAAATATCATGACGTGTATGTGTGTGGCAATATATATTCGCATATTACCATTGATTTAAATTTCCTTCTTGTGACATTATTGGAAAAAAAATGTACGGTGACTAATAATAAAATTTTATCCGGAACATCCACAATAGTCTTCTGGTATTAGCGTGATATGCGAGTTTGTGCTGTGGATTTTAATACACTGTAGTCTCTTTAAAAGTTACGTTTTAGCTCTGGTGGCAAATTGAAAATCATTTTTTTTCTCATGTTTGAACTTCAAGGGACTCTGAAAATTTTATGAACATCTATTTTAATAAAGTTAAAAAACAAGTAATTTTTACTCGGAAAATATTCAATGCGCGTTATGAATAAATTACAAAAATTTTGAAATGAAACTCAAAAGTTTAATCAAACGTACAGATCAAAGTTTAATTCAAATTATGTTTTTTTTTAAATTATTTTGAATGAAAAGTACGCGAGGGTTATACGGAGCTACTGCGCGTAAAAACCACGCCCGTTCCAAGTTTTATTTCGGATGCGGCTTATATAAAATGTAGTGGCTCACACATTTACTGGAGATTACGGTAATATTTTAATTGATAAAGCAATAAAATATGGAATAAGACTGAATACAAATCTAATAACTGCACAACTAATATACTTTTAAGAATTTATTTTTCATCACTGATAAACTTTTGAAAAATAACCGCCGCTATCGGAATGAATTGCTATCGGTAATATGGTAGCACGGTAATTAACTATCGATTGCACACAAAATTTATCTACTTAACCTCTTAATTTTTCATGTTCATCCTTCGATGCATTTCAATTTTTTCCAGTTTTCCAAAATCGTCACTGCCACCTACCTAAGTTACACTGCCTAGATTTTAACTTCAAAAATTTCGTGAGGAATAGTAGCTTGCATATAAGCTTAGCACTTGAAACCCACTCAGAGGGATAAAAAAAAATGGATCTTCCGGTAAAATATATGTAAACTTTGAAAAAATGAAAATGCATCGAAGGGTGAACATGGAAACGTTTCATCTAATATTTAACGTTAAAAGAATTGAAAATATATCCTTCAAAAAACATTGAAATACTTTTTTAGATTTTTTAAAAAATTTAAAATTTTTTTTAAGATTAAAAAGATTTTTAAAAATGTTTTTAAAAATGTCAAAGCAAATTTTACTCGTTATAAATTGCCTCATTTTTTTCTCTCAAATTTTCCTAATTTTATAAGAAATTCACTTGATTTATATATTTCATGATAGATGTTCGGATACAATATCCTAGCAGCATGAGATTTATCGTAATTGAATTTTGTGTTCCAATGAGAAATAAATGAGCACAATCGTTTTCACAAATAAACTCAAATTTTATTCTCTTCTATATAACTTTTTTTTTTCAATGGTATTTACAGTGCTATTATTTTTTATTTATTTTTTTTTTGCTGTTTCACATAATTCTTTTTCTGAAATTATAATACACATAATTATATACACATAAAATTACAAAACACAAAAATAAAAATAAAAATTATATACACATAAATATAATTTCATTTTATACACCACCATCATATACTTCGAGCAAAAAAAATCAATATGCCAAATGTTTTGATTATAAAGTACATACAAAAATTTTCTTACATTCAGAGAATGACGTTCACAAACAAGTAAAAGAATTCGCAACAGGCAAAAACGTTTCTGTTTTGTCTTTTGAAAAAAATAACACTTTTTCAATAACAAGAATCATCATAAAATTTCACGAATTAATGTTAAGTTTGCTGAAATATTTACACATGGGAGGGAAAAAAACATTCCATTCACTAGCATTAGCCTGAGATATAATAGGATATGTCTTTCACATGTAACACATAACATTGTTAACATATGTGAGAAATTGATTCAGTGACGTGTAATATGTGCGTACATAGATGCCAGTCTAGGGCTGTCTAGAGTGGTGAGAACTCTAGAAACGTGGGGAAATATTCGAACATGTTGAAAGCACGTTTCAAATGTCATGGTCAATGTCCGAAGTTCGGTTAGTTCACGTATTAGCCAGCTAAATCTCGGAGAAATCTAGCTTCTCATATGCTGCGGACCCATCAGACTAATTCGCGAACTGCCCACACTTCGGACAATGACCGTAACACACGCATACATATTTGTTTATGTCCGTTTTTCTTTCCTTTGAAACTTCTCCCCTAGGTCTATAAAAGTCTTCGTAAATAATAATAAAAAAAATACTTCATGATAAATTCATGAAGTTTTCAAGATGCAAAAAAGACTGAAATTTCTCTCAATTCTATTTCAGAATCCTAATTGATTCTGATGACTTCACAGCCGATGCACACTTTTTGTTGCGTGAATTGTCCCTTTTTCTTTTTTGGTGCGATCAAAAACATTGACTCTGAACGGAATTTCACAAAGGATAGAAATTCGATAGGAATCCCAACCTGCTGGAGCCAAGAGACGTCGACATACTGGAACTTTCGGGGGTCGTAGCTTCGTTCCGAGTGAGCCCGTAACTACCATAATCCCGATTCGAACCCATGGGTTGGGTATTCTGCATGTGATGATTACTCATCTGATGATGACTGTAAGAGAACTGCGCGTGAGCCGGAGCAGGTTGCGCTACTGGAGGGTAATTGTAATAGTCCGAGTGCGAGTTGCCATAACAAGGAGCGCTGTAAGAGCTCTGGACGCATCCGTTGGAGGCATATCCATTGTACTGGTAGGTTGACGGTACGCTACTGGTCCTGTGTAAGTTACTCTTCGGTGGTGTGTAAGATGGTGACGATGAGCTCGCGGATGTCCACGATTCCGATTGGTTTGGTGTTACGGAAGATGCAGGGCTCGTGCCGCTGGAAGATGCGTGAGGTTCCATGAGGTTCTTGGTCGAAGACAACTCCGAATCGAGGATTTCATGTTTCGGTGATCGAAGTGGGTCTAATTCCAATGGTGATTCGGTCTGAGGAGGAGGTGGCGGGCTTCCTCTGGACTTCTTAGATTTGGTGCCATTGATCTGCTGCTGTCTATATTTTGCTCTTCGATTCTTAAACCATACCTGGAAGATTTAAAAGATTTTTCAGTTGACTTTTATCCTCACTTAAGAAAATTTAACATTACATTGATATACGTTATGGGAGATTTATTATACCTTTCAGACATTGCGGGCTAATTGAAATGGCTCACGAAGCCCACGGACCACCAACACTGATTAATTCAGTTAATTCCAATTAAATTTTGATCCGAAATCACTTTAAGCGATTCTGCAATTTTTTATTTTGATAATTCTGCAATTGTTCATTTTGATAATTCTGCAATTGTCTATTTTGATAATTCTGCAATTGCTCATTTTGATAATTCTGCAATTATTTATTTTAGTAGAATTCTCTGCAATTATTTTTAATTCAATATATCTTGAAATCATTTCTTTCAATAATTATGCAATTATAAGTTTTTTTATTGGGAAATAATTTTTATCTCAGACTACGAAATTATTTGTTATTGATTTATAAATTATTTCTTTCATTAATTCTAGAATTAATCGCCTTTCAATGTTTTCAACCATTTTCCTAAAATGATTGGCAGGCCACGGCAAAAAGCTCCGAGAGCCAAATGGGGCCCACGGACCATGCGTTGAAGACCCTTTGATAGTCAATAATAGCCATTGATATTACAGATCAATACATATATTAATTTTTTTTAGTCATATATAATATATGGCGCACAAATAATCTATTGGTCTATTGAAATGTATCAATTCACTGACGGAAGAATGTTTCGGTGGCGAAGCCCATTCAAAACAGATGAAGATCAGAGGCTCACTCAAGTGGGAGGGGCAGGAGCAAAGGGAGTTCGTGCTCCCCCCCCCCCCCAAGACAACAGAAACTTGATTTTTTTTCCCTAAATATTTTCGTAAAAAAAATAGAAGTATATCGAAATATACCTTCTACGTGCTATTTTAATTAATTCCTGTTAATGTGAATGATTTTTGAAGGTTGGCAACCCAACAATTTCTATAGAAGATATTTCTTGTGCCAAACCCTCCACCTTAAAGGTTGATCCTGCTTACGAAGAACTTGAATTAATGGTAAGTAAAATAGTTCTTAAATGAATAGGGATATGCATTGAAACAGCTTTTTAAAATGCAATTTTCAGTACATTCTCGTTTAAGGTATGAGAATTCAACTTGTGAGACAATGATGAATCAATCCAACTTTGTACACCGTACGGTGAGAAAATTTGGTCAATTACCTGGACTCTGGGTTCTTGAAGACCTATTTGCTCCGCGATTTTCTCTCTCATGAACACATCAGGGTACCGATTCTTCTGGAAATTCGACTCTAGAACATCTAGCTGAGGTCTTGTAAAAGTTGTTCTCTCCCGACGCTGTTTACGACCTGCTGGTGGACCACCTATTACAAAATTCAAGATTGTTTTATTAAGCAAGCTGAAGTTTTCAAAAGCTGTTAAAACAATATAAAATTTAATGCATTTCAAATATTTTGATATACATGCACTCTGTAATTAGATAAAATGGAGAAATACATTGGAAAGGACAAGTACCGTATTTCTTGGCTTATTCCCCGCTGTGCATACTTTTAAAAAAAACGTAATAATGGAAGCTTACAGAGCTCATGCTGATATCCACAATAATTTTTATTTAAAAAAAACTGCAATGTGTGTGACCAAGAAATTTACTATGAACATTATCATGCTATCATCAGGTCCAAAGTGATTCACCCTTTAAGCGGCATTGGCGAGATATAAGGCCGCCTGAAAAAAGCTGCTTATTTTAGCATTCATTAAGAACAGATATTTTGGGAAGTTGATTTCTCTCTCAACGCAACATTTTCTCCTATACCTCTTAGTTTGCACCTGCTGAAAATCATAAGAAAACCTACTTCATTAAGAAAAGTATGGAATTTCGAAGATCTTGTGGTTTCTGCTGTGCCGCTTAAAGGTATAAATTGCATTGCTACTGATTGAAGGAAAAGATCCTAAGAAAACAATACTTACTCGTATATCTCGTGCTATTATGATTTATAGGACGATAACGATTTTACAAGAGAACGTTATTATATTACTTACATAAAACATATTTTAAATCACTAATTTCAGGTGATATAAATGCTTTAAAAAAATATTTTGATGGTACATGTTATTATTTTTAAAATGAGAAATCAAACATTTCATATATATACAGTCGATCTCGCTTATAACGACTAATTTCCGTTAATTTAATTTTTTCCTATATTGATAATGTTAACTTTTCCCGGATACAACGTTTAAATTTTTAACTATTCCCGCTTACAACGTTCAGAAAATTCACAACGGGCTTTTTCCTTCCTTGAAATCAACGTACTTTTTCACCTTTTTTTCATGTGAAGAAACAAAAATTTTAATTATGTGTTGAACACTTCTTTTTTTGTTGTCTCACTTTATCCAGCAATAGTGTGCAAAGCATAATTGCCCTTATCATTTCTTCAAATACACAAGGTTAATCGAAGTTACATCTCTGAATAGGGAGACGGATAAGAACTAGAAAAAGTTCTCAGAGAAGAGATTATTTTGCCTTTGCGGTCTTATTCAAATTTTCCTCATTAGATCGATTCCAAAAAATTAGTCTTCTCATAGTGGTGTTATAGACGACTGCACATAACAAATAAACGGTGGTCTTTCTTATCCACTTATGAATCTATTGATACAAAATTAAGCAGCAAAAGAGTGACATGGACACAAAACAAACAACTTGACAGATTTTCAGACGCCAGCGTCAAGTAGCATTTAAAAGCGGTTTTTTTCAGATACGAAAAATCGGATTTCTCTACTGCACTCTTGGAATTTAATACTTCACAGACAATACCACGCTTTCATGACCTTTGAAATTTCAGAAAATGAAGCAGTGAATGCGTTAAGGTTTTCCGAACTCAGTTCGAGTCAAAATATCTCAGAGCAAGTTAATAAGAAAAGCTCTAAGTTTGGTTATCATCTACAAAAACTTGTTGCAGCTGGTGGTGAATGTAGAGCTCTGTTTGCAGAAGCAATTAAAAGACCGGAAAATTTTCAATATTTATTCTAAAGGCAAGAAAATTTGCCACATGTAATATGCAGATTTAGCGGAAACTTGACTGTTATAAAAAAAAACTGTTATAGTTTGACTATTATAACAAATAATTACTTTTTATTAAATCTCTGTGTTCCGTTATGTTTGTTAATAAATTAAAAAGGACATGAAAAAAGCTATGGCAAATGTAAAACTATGTCATAACTCTTATAGACATTTCCCACTTATAACGTTTATAGTTGGTGTTTTTGCAAAAACGTTATAAGCGGGATCGACATTATATTTTCTTACAGACTGAAGGGAAATTTTATTAGAGAGTCCATTACTACACCTGCATTGAACTTTCTTATGCTAGCAAAGTGTATTCATAAAGAATCGTTTTGTGATGTGTGGCATTAAAGCCTATTTCGGGAATTTTTCCTCTAGTTTATTACGCCATTGTATTTCTTACAAGAAAACAGTAATTATATGAAAGCGATATTTCTTCCTGGAAAAGTGTGATGTTTACAGTGAACAAACTTTTTTTATTTTTACTGCAGCTCTTGCCCCAAGAAGTACGGTAATACAAGTAATACCACAAAATTTCCAGCAGTCACCGCTAGATAGCAATGAAATTAATCATTTTGAAATCAGCCTTTATATATTGATATTTATTAATTATTTTCTGAAAGATATGCATCCTCCTCACAGTGAGAAGCTGATAGTGTTTAAGCCGGGGAGGACCTTTTGGATGGATCGTATATATACATTTCTAATTTTAACACTATGAATTCATCAGAAAATCACGACATCTTCTAGTGCAGTGTTTCTTAAACATTTTTCACCGTGTCCCCACATCTTTGGACCTTATTTCCCCCCCCCCCGTCTCTCATGCGGGAGTGAGACCCTTTCTTCGTATTGAACTGATTTTTTTCAGTAAATTTATAGTGAACAAAAATCAGTCTCCGAAACCATTAGGCTAGAGTTCGGGGAGTTTACCTCTGGCCCTTGTTCCATTCAAGACCATCTTAATATCATGAGTTTCTGGGCAAAGTGGTATTCTTCTAGACGCCCCATACTTTGCTGGAAGTAACAGCTTACATGTTTACCGGTTAAATTTCGGAAGACATTAGCACCAAATCTCACGGCTTAAGTTTGTTTTCTGATGGTTTCCAATTTCGAAACACGAATGCGAGCCTGTCTCTCCACAGGGAGCAGGCAGACCATCAACATGATCCTCACATAACACGAGAAATTCGAGCACTTACCATCTTTATTTCAAAATATGGAGGCCATATGGTAGCACCAGCAAGAACACGAAATAAGCTCAATTCTTGACAACATTAATACAGTACTTTAGGGCAGTGTTTCTCAAACAGTAGACAGACAATTCAATTCTAACTGAATGAAAAATTATTCAGCTGTTTTAATTGATATTAGTTATATTCACATAGGTTCAAATAAAAATTGTACTTTCATACTGAAGTTCACCACACCTCAAAAAAATGCAGAAAATTGGAATCCCAAATACGGTATATTAAATACTGTAATAGTTTTTACTGTATTACAAATTCAAATAGGCATTATTTGAAAAACGGAACAAAAGGAATAAAACAGTCAGAACAACCAAAAATACAGGAATGTAATCCTGAAACACGGGACACAAGTGGTCCGTCAAATTGTTTCAGACATTTCACTAGTCCTTGGGTTCAGACAGGTTGAGGAACGTTGCGTTAGGGCAATGCATTTCCACACACGCAACACGTCCCTGTATCAATTCGTTAGAAATTCTACAGAGGAATGTGTACGAGGTGAAAATTTTGGTTAAGTAATAGTAGTTCCAAGTCTCACCAGGTAAGCCATCCTTATTGACACGGACATCTCGGTATATGCCTGAATAGGCCTCATATATTAAGATTGCTCTAGTATTAGGGCGATTCTGCTAAATTCTGAAGGTAACCACACTTTTTCCCACCATATTTCACTCAACTTCAGTTCTTCACATATTTTTTTCCTAAACTCTACGTGCTCCCCCCTTAACTAAATGCCATGGCTCTCCTTCCACTTTTTCTCCCGAGGCTCCCTTAAATTATCCCAGTAAGCCTATCACAAGGGAGCCACGTGGCTCCCGGTTGAGAAAAACACTGCTACAGTATTTAAACTTTTTTCAGCTCATGGTCCCCCTTTGGACAATATTTTTTTCTCTTAGCTCCCCGTCTTCTCCAGGGCCCGCTACCCTCACCCTAGAGCAAGACCCTTTATACTTATTAAACTGAATTTAATCAAAACTAAATTTATAATAAACAAAAATTTTAAAGTAAGATCATCTTGGGGTGATGATTCTTCCCAAGAGATGAATTATATGAGAGAAATAGGTCAGTGTGTGAAATACAACGAACGATCCAACGGACCTACACAGTAAATTAACCTTCCGACACATCGACTCGGGCTAGAAATCACTGAGCTTCCCTCTTGTAGACGTTATGTGCATGGCATGCCAAGTTTTGGGGCACCACATTTAGCTGGAAGTAGATGATCACATATTTGTTTTACATTTGAAAATTATAGTGTGGATCTCTTAACCGCTGTGGTAGTCGAGTGGTCATAGTGACAGACTCGCATCGCGAGGTTCCGGGTTTAAACTCCACCGGCACCAGTGGCGGTCGGCTGAAGTTGGTTTTCTGTGGCTCCCAACTTCGAGGCGCGAATGCAAGCCGATCTCCCCATTAAAAAGTCTCACGATAGAGAGCAACAGGCCCAGATCTCAGGTAGACCCCCCCCCCCCTTTGGAGATGAAGCCCTGTGTTAGGCCCACGGGTTATGATAGTCCTTGTATATGCGTAGCTCTGCTGGATTCTGAAAGCAGTCACACATTCCTCCTCCATATATTTCACTACAAAACTTTATTTCTTGCATAGACAAAGAACAAATAATTTATTCTTCGTCTCTATTTCTTCACAGCTCTGTGGCCTCCGTCATCACATGTCGTGGCTCCTCCCTTCATCTGATTTTCACCAGTGGCCCCCTTAGATTATCCCAGAACCACAAGGGAGGCCCAGGTTGAGAACCTACGTCTTAGTTGACCAAAAAAGGGACTCCTTTAAAAGATGTGGGAGCAATGAAACAACAAGCAGCATGTTAACATGCGAGAAATTTATGTAAATGATTATACAATTGTTATTCCATTTGTAACCGATTCATAAATGGAATGTTTTTGAATGTGAATGTCTGTAAATGTCTTTTTTTTTTCTTTCCAATTCGGTACATTTAGTTGTTGTTTTTTCCATTTTTTCACGCGGATTTGGTCTGGTCTAGTAGTCGAGAAATGATTCTATTTTTGTGAAGTTTCCAAAATATGTACATACTACCTTCTCCCTCCCGGGACAACAAAAAAAAAAGTAAATGACAGTTCAACGAAGTGCATATATAAGGAAGAACTTTGCTGGAGCAGTTGTTGATCAAGACCAAGAAGTTATGTTGAAGGAAACTTAAAAGTCGAACATAAATGCCAACGACGCGTGACTCAAGCAACTTGCATGACGAAACAAGGCTCGACATTTTACGGACTGATTGGCTCTAACATGGTTACGACTGATTCCGGACCCAGTCATCCCAACAAAACAGCGTTTACTCCATTGCTGCGCAAGTTTGTGGTATGCGGCAGCATCTTAACATCGATTACACCAACCCGACCCGATGATTTCCTAAGTCCGAAATAACCCGTGGACAACGCGAGACCCATATTGGCATGAATGACGTATGGAGCGCCGGACTTGGGCAAGTGCGGAGGGTGTAACAGCAGAATACTGGCCGTAGAGCGGGGTTAAAATACGCTGATTTTACGAAGAAAATTAATTTAAGTAAACGAGGAAATGACTTGAACAGTACAAAACTTCTCTGTCCAAGTTACATTCGGGATGGGCCAGAATGTTATTGTGACGAAACCGAAACCAATTTCAACTGAAACGTGGGGTTGAGGAGGGGGGGGATTTGCAACTTTCGTAATGTTAGTCGTCTCTTTCTTGCAGGAGGCTGCAAAACTGTTTCCAAACTTGGTTTTAAAATGCTTAAGCATAGCCTCGCATACTCTTGGGGAAAACAAGATAAATATTTCCGATTCAAAAGTTTATTTTCAGTCACCATCTTAAAGCGATAGAAATTTTTTTGAATAAAATTCGCAGTCGGTTTTTTTACAATGTAATATGTACAATATTCACCGCGAATAATTATTCCGGAAATCATTCTTTTCTTTCACCCTGTACGGTCCGTTGAGTGATACGTACGTCTGTACTTCGGACACGCTTAGAAAAAAGGACACCGATTATTATCTTTTTTTTTTTAATGTTAGCTATCTAGAGTCGATCTAAGGGTGAGCGCACGTGAGCTTCACCTCTTTTCTTCTCTCTCATTATTATTATTGTTATCGTCGCTAATATTGCAGAGAGTCGAATTTCCAAAAAATAGAGAAAAAGTATAAACGCTGTTTGAAATGCGTTCTGCAGCGTCGGTCACGCCGGGCAATTACACATTAGTGAAAAAAAAAAGAAGAAACCATTGTAGTTATTATTATCACTGAAATTCTATGCGCTTCCTCCATCCGTACCTACTGAAGAAAAACCGCTGTTTAGTACGTGTGTCCGGTCATCAAAATAATATTTTTTTTTTGTTTTGATTTTTTGCGCTGAAGCACGTATTATTTAATACGTCAGTTGCTTTGTATTTACACGTTCTTTTCGTATTTCAAATTACTAAAATCTAACTCGTATGGAATAATGATCCATCATGACAGAGAATATTTACTCTTACTCATGGCTGTGTGGGGTATGAATAGCACAGAGCAAAAAAATTTATGGTATGGTGCAAATATATTGGCTTGTACAAAAAAAAAAAATTGTTGTATTTTCTTAAATTTTTTTAGTCGTTGCGTTAAGCAGTGAGGCTAAAATATTTGACTGCACAAAGGCTTAAAGAAGTTTGGCCTTCTGCAAGATTGATAAAAGCCACAATTTTGTTCGATTAATTTAAAAAAATGTGTATATTCTTTTCTGAGAGCACTATTTTTTTTTCTGGAAAGGTATTAGATTCTGAACTTAATTTAGAAAATTTTAATACATAAATTTCTTCCCTTATGTCCCAAATTTATACTCCGAAAATCACCAGGAAGAAAATCATTTTTGTTGTTTTGTGTTTTTAATGTAGTTTCAACGGACTAAAGTGAGTCCGGAAAATATACAAGAAAACTGGACGGGGCCCTTAGCAAAATAGACATTATGATAAAGGCGAGGAAGGAGTTGGGACTCCATGGCTGAAGTAAAAAATGTTAAGTTGAAGAAATGACGAAGAAATGTTATAAACTTTTGGAAGCTTCATTTTTATTGGAGCAATTGGCTAGCTCATGCGGAAATCGGGCTCATTTAAGATGTTCAGTAGCTTTCTAAACATTAATTCCTTAGTGGAATGTTTACGAGATGCCTGTGCAATTGAAACCGAAGATGCTAGTTCAATTAATCTAACATGAATTGGCCATAAAGAGATAAAGTTAGTGGAAAATGGTAATAATTTTTACGACGATCAAATGTATAAAAACTCTAAAAATTATAATTAATGTAATTGAAAAAACATGTATTTTTAAAGTTGTACATTCTTACGATAATTTAAAGAACTCTTTCATAGGAATTCAAGAAATATTTTTAGCAGAAAATTTTGAGTTAGAAAATTAGCGAGTGCAATTTTTTAGTCAAAAACTAGCGAAATAATTTTCAATGGTATATGTATCAACTGTTGTTCTTCATTTCCACATAGGACTGTGGTTCTCAAACTTTTATCAGCCGCGTCTCCCTTGTCATCCTCAACTTCTATCTGCAGAATAATCTAACAAAGAGCCGCTTAAAAGCACCGACCACGGCACATATCAATATCGACAGCTTACCGTGACGCCCCTGACAAAGTTTGGTTACACGCCTAGGAGCCGCGACGCTCTCTTTGAGAAACGCTGATATAGGAGATTGGTGCATTTCCCCAAGGCCTCGAAATGTACGCGTGGGGGGGGGGGGTTTGAAAATTAATTCAAATAAAACTAAATAAACTTTGACTGACTATCCAAAACGTCTTTGATCCATCCAAGGCCGTGGTTCTCGGCTTGGAGCAATATAATCCCTTGTTGTCCTAGAATATTTCTAATGAAGGTACAGGTGAAAATAAAATGAAAGACATGGAAGAGCAGTCATGACAGAAAGTTGGAGGGGAAGGACACAATGAGATATTTGAAAAAAATGCAGACGTTTTATGAAATGAAGCTTTCAAGTGAAATATTGTGAGGGGGAAATGGGACTACTTTCAAAATCAAGCAGAGCCGTCCATGGAACCAGGTCCATCATTACGAAATTGCCCATCCAAGCACTGCCCGGGGACTTCCGTCTAATTAGAAAGACTAAGTAATCTCAATACATGATGAGATCTGGTACAGTACTATGATTTTCGAGAGTAAGTTTGTAAATGTCAAGTTGTTACACTACCAGATAAAGTACGGGTTCCACAGAACATCACTTTGCCCAACGGAGCCACAGAATGTTGAGACGGACCATCATAGAACCCTTTTAAGAGGAAAGCTCATTGAAATTCTTCCAGGGGTACCGAGATTGACCTAATATTTCTTCACCCTAGATAAGAGTGGAGAGGTAACCGGATAAGCCATGGGGGCCATGAACGAAAAAGGGTTAAACACTAAGGCAGGGGGTTCGTCAACGCATGCCCCGCGGGGCCACATTTGTCCCTCGGAGCTTGAAGCTTGGCCCGCCTATCCTTTTCAGAACATGGTTGAAAACATTGAAAAACGATTAATTCTAGAATAAATGAAAGAAATAACTAGAATTTTTGAAACACATAATTTCAGAATTGGTGAAAAAATAACTTCTAAATGAATGAGAAAAATAATTTCGTAATTTCTGATAGAAATTATTTCAGTCTATGAAAAAATAACTGCATAATTATTGAAAGAAGTGATTTTTCAAGATGCTCTATATATTGAGAAGGAAAACAATTTTGGAATTATTGAAATGAATAAAGAATCATTTAAAGTGATTTCAGATTAAAATCAATCTCAGAACAATTAATCAAAAAATTTCAGTATTTGTGAAAAAAAATTCAGAATTTGTGAAAAAAAAATTCAGAATTAATCAAAATTTATAATTAATCAAAAAGAAATAATTTCGGAATAACAATGAAAGTCTTCAATTGTTTATGTTCCTGCTAAACTTGGGGGCCCCCCGTTGGCCTTTCTATTGAGATATCACTAAATTACACGCGTTGGTGGCCCGCGAGCTTCGTGGGAAGTTTCAGTTTGGTCCACCGTGTCTGAAAGCACCTGCACCGAGGTTTGCTTTGATGCGCACCTCCCCCCCCCCCCCCCCTCCGCCAGTGTCAATTTTGGACGCGATCGTTTTTCAAGTTGCTCTTTCAAACTATTTATTCGAATGTACCAGGCGACTATAGATGAAAATGTGCACAGGGTTTCAAAACAAAACTTCAAAGAGGAAAGCAAAATAAGAAGTCATCATTAATCATTACATTTTTTTTTTTACGGTAGGAGGAAATATACAAATCAGAAGAAAATAAATATATATTTGTGTCGTAATCAGAGAATCTCTGCATGATGGCGTATCCACTCCAAACATTACTCACAAATAATAAATTGGCCGAAAGCTGTTCCTTCTTCTTGTAGCTGTTGGCGTTTATCGTTTAAACTCATTTATTTCCCACTAACAAGGTCTGAAATGTTTGAAAGGGGTTATGGAACGAGAAAGAAATGGCGTCGTTTTCGAGTATTGGTTCTAATACCCGTGGGAATATATTCGGAGGGTTACGCTCAGTGATCGGAGAGGTAACATTTTTCAAATACAGTCTGTACGAAAATAAATATTATTCGAATTTAATCTACAAGCTCGTTTCGTGTTACGTTTATTTCGACATAGTAACGCTGCAAACGTTCTTCCATGGCGTGTGCCCTAAAATGGCGTACCGTGGCACGCTTCGGAAATTCATTACCAATCTCACACACGCTTCTTTTTTTTATGGGTACCATTTAAGGATTGCGTTTCCACAGTAAAACAATGTTCAGTTGTCTTACAGATCGGTCATAAATTTTCACATTTTTATTTGGTACTATTATACGACTGGTATAACCCATGTCAACGCGTTAGTCACATGATGGTTCTTGGGAACAGGAACCATCATGTTAACCAAAAACTCGAGATTTGTAAGGTTACGATTTTGAATTCTTTCTTCCGGAGGTTTTTTGTCAGGGAAAGTTAACGAAATGATGAAACCGATTTTGCTGGGAACCCCCGAATAGGGGTTCCAATCAAATATTCGCATATTTCCATGACTTTTGCTAAATATTTTACATTTTTCATGACCAATTTTTTATTTCTCTGACTTTCCAGGTTGCTTGGAACCTTGTTAATGCTTCCAGCATATGAACATAGAAAACCTGGCAGCTTACGGCGTTGTTGCTAGCGTTAAGTAACTTTGTGTGAACATGGCTTGTGACTTATAGAGTAAAACATATGATATAACGACAGGTTTTTTTTAAATCACAGGGAAATCTGTCGTTATAACGGACTTCTCGTTATAAACGAATTTCCAATTTTTGCTCTGCGAGGTTATGAAATTGTAGAAAATTTTCACTTTTTCCGCGTTTAAACGCCTTTAATATCATTTCGTTCTAATATTAACGAATGATCTGAACTCTAGACTTGAAACAGATTTTTGGTGAAACAGCAGCTTATTCTTAAAGCAATTTTTACATAGAATTTAGCATTATCAAAGAAATTTAGCCGACCAACTAAACAATTAAAAAATTCCCAATTATCATATCATTGATCACTTCCCTTCATGGAAGCTTCATTTTTTCACAATTTTTTCAATCATTCGGAAACTATTTTCAGCTTCTGGTCCCGTTGTTAAAGTTAGTCACTGGACGCGACAAAGGTCGAATGAAATCATCACGCATCTCATCCCACCCGTCTCTGTTGAACTCATGCGAAGGTATAGGCATATAAAAATGTATGTCCGGTCAAAATTTAATATATTTTGAAAATATTTAATATGATATATGAATTTATATGATATTTTTGAAAATTTATACATGCATCAGGAGAAATATATATCTGCCCCCTCCCCTTTTTCCGCATTTTATTGAGAAATTGATTTCTCAGATAAAACAAAAACGATAAAAATTGAAAAAGTATGGCCACAGAATTTTTTACGCGTGTGAAGTTGGAAAATGATGTCTAAACTTAATGATAGATGACGCTAAAAAAATCGCTACGCACAAAATCGAAACTATCTCGAAACGGAATAAAATTTGTGCACGATAATAAAATAACAAAAATATATTAACCGGTATTTGACTGCGTCAAAATTCTCAATTGAGCTTAATTATAATAAATTTCATCAAAAATAAGGACTTAAAACATCCATTTTTCAAAAATAAGAGATCATATTCCTACGATATGCATCAATTCAGAAATTAATGCTTTAATTCAGCAGCAGAGGCCGCTAGTAAAAACATTTCTTCTCATCTATACATGCATCAACACATCGCTCTTCCAATTTCTTAACCAAATATTACACCTAAATTTTTTTATATTATTATTGATAAAATACAAAACATTTCGGAAGTTTTGAAATTCCCTCCTCCATCACCTACCATGACGAAAATCCGACTGAGGGCAATCGCCTTGTCGGCGGGAATACGAAAATTTAAACTTTTATATTTTGATGGCAATCGATCGAACACCTCGATTGGTACTAAAGATTGGAGATTTTAAACAAAAATTATTTTGCAGTTCTACAGAATAAGGACTCTAAAATTCACGAATCGAAATAGGCATTTATTGCAGAAAAATTAAAAAAAAGGCCATTTTCACAAAAGAAAAAAGGTTGAAAATAGGCGAAAAAAAGGCATTCTGCCTGAACTTCCGGGCTCTAGTCATCATGTTCGATTCTCGAAGAAAGAGAAGGAAAGACTGGCATTTTTGAAAATACGTGGACGCTATAGTAAATGCTTCCTAATTCTGACCTCCCTATAACCGAATATATTTATATCTTTAACATTAGCTGTTTGACAATCTCTTACAAATCACTCATTATAGCGAGATTCTCGTTGTAAGTCGTACTCGTTATGTCGGAATTTTTCTATAGTTTTCTCGTTATAAAGGAAAAACGGAGATCATACACAGGAATGGGGAACGTTGTCCGCCAGAGCCACAAAATATGACATATCCGCACGTGTCTATCTACAATCATTCACTATCCTTACATTTTTTTTTCGGAAAAAAAATATCTTGAACATTATATATATATACAGGCTGAGATGCATCAATTGAACATATGAAGGCATTAAAAAATGTTGCTGCTTAAATTTTTAGTACTAAAATAAAAAGCTTCATGTTTTCCGATAATATTCTAATCGCATCCGCTGAGATAGTGATTCCCAGACACTGTGCCGTCGGACTTCCCTCCCCGACGAGGCATTTTTTGTTCTACAAAATTATAGCATAGTGATTCCCAACCGTAAATGTCACCGTGATTAGATTTACGGAAAATCTTTGAATATTGAACACGAGTTGCCGCAAGATATTTTAAAAATCCTAATCTCATTCTTACATACAGTGCATTCTACTTATAACAATCTTCAAAAAACCGTCAAGGAAAGACGTTGTCAGCGGGAAAACGCTTTAAACGAGAAATGGTCATAACTAAGCGTTGGGACTAAGAAAATAAGTCATTCTAAGGAGAAAGCGTTCCAAGTGTGAACGCTATAAGCAGGATCCACTGTAAAGTCAAAAGTCAAAACATGGAAAAATCTTTGCTCTGCGATGCCTAATGCAAATCGATGATAATTCAAGACAGAATTTAAAATTGAGAGAACGGTTTTATTTTAATTTTTTTTGGGGGGAGGGTTCTTTTCAAACTCGCTAACATCGTTTCAGCCCGTCATCAGAAGAGCACCTATATGGCAACTCGAAATATTTAAAGGGGTTAAATCAGCATCTTTGAATGCACATGAATGAGAGCGTTTGATCACAGTGTCAATCAAAATGTCTTTCAAACTTCGAAATCAGGCACAGGCATTGAGCACCAGGTTGAAAATGCCTACTCTAGCTTAACGGAATAAAAATAAAAAAAATCACCGTGGGGTAATTACAAGGTTCTCTACCAAGACCGGATGAGCCACACACACTCACGTATAGTACATGATGTTGTAGGAGACAGGCTGCTGTTGCGTTGAGGGAGGTACACGGTGAATTAAGAGAGATCGTTATCACAGAACTGTTGTTGACCGCGATCGGAATACTGCCTAATAGAATTATATAAAGACCTTTTTTTCCTCCCCCCTTCTTCTTTCTTTCATCTATTTACTATTAAAGTCATGTAAGATGGTAATATCGATAATAGAGATGGGCTTGGTCAGCCACCAACTCCCAGAAGGAGCAAACAGGTTGTGCTTTACGCTACGGGAATAATCGTTACAGCAGCATAACTGTATATTTACCAAGAATAACAATGTCTTCAGTAAAGTTAATTGATATCTGCTAAAACATTTATATTCCTGATAATCACCTTTATATTCATTGGTTTTTTTTTACGAGTCAATCAATAGACAGCTGGTATTAGATCATACTAATTATATGACATGAGTATACGGTAATGATAATATTGTGAGCAACGATCCCAGCTGCTGCGTATTTACTGTATTTCCGGTTGGGGTAGGTCCTATTTTGGACATTGAATGTCTTTTTTGGTCTTAATATTTATTGATATTTCTCTAGCAACTCCTAACACATTAGTTCAATGAAGAGATATACAGGGTGTCCTGTAAGTGCTAATGCGGTCTTTATCTCATCAACCGTGAGTCGTAGAAGTAAGATTCCAATTTATGAAATGTTCATAAGGCTAAAGCATTCAAAAATTACCCTGTACCAGTTTTGAGAGTGAAAATACAGTGTCACAAAATAAAATCTAATCTCCCCCCCCCCCACGGGTGGGGCTGACAGGGCTCGGAACAATTATCATAATTTTTTGTTTTTTTCACGCTATAAATTCACTATGGAAGTGTCCGCGAAAAGTCCGACATGGAAGCCCACCGAAGATCCCAGCCTAGGGCCCTGCTCTAGGATGTGGGTGAAATGGTCCCGCCATTAGGGTTAAACGTACTTTGTTAGTCAATATACGGTGTTTAAATTTTGGGGTTCTAAGAGGTCCTGGGTGCACATGCCCCACTTGCGCATGGGAAAATCAGGCCCTGTAACTTTATTAACTCATTAAATTTTATAATCTGTGGTAACAAAAAGTTAAAGGGCTTAATTTTTGATCGCATGAGCAACTTGACTAACAATTTAAATATCACGCGAATTATTCCACTCCAAATTTAAATCCCGCTGGCCTCTAAACGTTAAATTATAAATGCCCCGAACCACTAAATTGTTTTTAATGCTACAAACACCTAAAAACGACATTCGTTAAGCTGTATTTTATTAATTTGGAATGCACTTGTTGAATTTTTTTTATCCAAAATCAGAAAGATTAATGGGTATAAGAAGGTAAGCCCATAGTATATGGAGCTCTACGCTATTTACAAAATTTTTGTGAGCATTCCGGATGTTGTGGGCTTTGGTAAAGGTGAAGAAGGGGGGGGGGGGGTTCAAAAACTTTGGTTAATAAAGGAGGTTCAAAGTTCAAAATCACTGCGCTTAATAAATTGAGCACGTAAAAACACAAGTTCTACAAGGATAAAACTGTAGAAGTTACCAATGAATAGCAAAAAAAAAAAAATGGAAGTGGATATACTATAAGAAACATTAATGATGAGGTTTCAAAATTACTTAAAATTTTTTACTGTATTTTCTCTGTAAATCAATTATCGAAAGTTATTCAAATAATATCAACCAAAAATATTATCCATGATTGGGTGGTAGGAAAATCGGGTCTTAAATAATTGGATCATAGAACGATTAATCGAAGCTTAAGATAAAAAAAATTCTATGCAAAATATCCATTAATTAGAGACAGGAATTTTGTGGAAGCGATTGCTGGAAATGAAAAAAGGAGCAATGAAAAAGCAACAGTTGCCCATAGGAATATCCAGAGCAAATAAAACATTGTGTGTAACAGTACATACAGTGCGAGACCCAAAAATAATCCCCCGTTATAAAAACCCCCCCCCTAGTGAGGGGATCAACAGCACCGTCCGCAACTGAGTGTCAATTGAAAAGCCAACGACAGACGTGTCTATTTTGCGTGCGAGGTTTTGCAGTTGGGGATGCGGTAGTCAACCCATCAACTCCTACGCAGTAGGTGCACAACCCTACAAGAAAAAAAAAATGGATGTGTGGATATATACGAGAGGGGGGTCCCCGCGACCTCCCTCAGGTGCTACATAGTACATCAACAACGGTGAAAAATAGGATAAAGGAGTTGGGGGTGGTTCAATCTATCGTCCAGGTGGTCTATAAACCCTTAACAGTATCTGCTTAACTTGATTCTTTATTTTCAAAGTTCAACTTTATCTACCCTTCTTGACATGCCTGACCACGCTTTTAACCGCCTAACCAATTTCCCGACACACAATGGGGTCCCAATCCGTCAGGATGCAAATTTACTTATGGACTGATTGAGCTTTTCACTCCTTTTTTTTTCCACTGTCGAGGACCTCCACGAGAGTTCTGGTGGCGGCGAGATATAAAAAAAACGAGTTTTCTGAAAGAATTTTCTATGGTCTTGAACGTGAGGATTAATTCGTGAATTTCTCTCAGGAATAAATTTGAATAGGTCCTTGTGAATGATATACCTATTTTTCACAGGTCCCCCCCCCCCCCATTTCCCAAGATATCCGGTGGTCATCGAGAAAGAATTTATTGTACTGTAGAGTGAATACGATTTCTGACCAACGACGTCTCAATAACTAATCCGAGACGGTTCGAATTCTCATAATAATGTGCATTTCGATCAATACCCCCTTTATGCCGCATTTTACTGGTGAACCATTGTGATCCTAGCGGCATGTTTCCAATTGGAAAAATTATCCAAATAATGTGTAGAACTCCGATACATCATTCATGTTGAAAATTTTTTTTTATAGTTATTAAAATATGGAAATTAACTCTGTTTATATTTACACCCTATCCTCAAAAACTCAATCGGAAAGTTGTTCCCCTGATGCGAACAAAAAATTCCAGTTCTATGTGCAATGTTCGCCGAAATATTTGAATTTTCAAAAACCGGAGAAAAGTTGGGAAAGGGCGGCATAAACTAATGGACGCTTCTTATCCTCGTTTTTTGCTGTTCTTTCCCAACTTTTCTCCGTTGTTTGAATTGAAATATCTCAGTGAATAATCACAATTAGAAATGTGGATTTTTTTTTTTATTTGTACCAATGTTTAGGCACCAATCCGAGTTTTTCAGACGCTTTGGTGAACTGGCACTAGTCAAGTCTCCTGATTATCATAAAAACCTATATTAATTCTAAGTTCAAGCTAAAATTCAGTAAGCCTATCTCATTTTCGAATTGGTGACGCCTTTCAACAGGAACGTAAGCAAGATCGACCTTTAGAAGCAATGCCGTCTTAACGCATGGCCCCAACCCGGGCACGCCTCGGGGGGCCTCATAAAAATGAGAACTGGTTCAAATTTTCGAGAATTTGCCAGGTACAACCTCAGAATAATCACTTTTCCCGGGGGGCCTATGATGATCTTGACGGCCCTGGTTCTACCTAGAACGACGGTAATGGTCCAAATGTCCTCTATAGAGATATTTAACTAATATGATTGCAAAACATGCTAAAATAGTCAGTCTTTTTTGTGCGAACATCAATATTAAAGAAATACGTGTTTTAGCATGGCTTACTCCAGTACCCATTTTTGTACCATTCTTCAGAAGTTTTAATTTTTTTTAAATATCTTTTGAATAAAAAAAATTAATTTTTGATCGTCTTGGGGGGCAGTGCATAGAGGGCTCGTGTCCCCCCCCCCCGCCAGCGCACATCTCTGATCCCAATGCACGTTAGGAACTGGGGAGGCAAAGCTAACGGAGTTTTTTGCTGACCGGGGGGGGGGGGGAGGGGGCGTCTAAAATTGCTAAAAATTTGCTGACGTAGTACTTGAATGTCCTCTAAAACAATATACTTTCATACCTATCGAATACAGTTATTCCCGATAATAATTAAATGATCATGTTATGAAATTCATGAAACAGGCTCCGAAGTCTTTGACAGGTACTTTGTAAACGGAAAGCCCTTTCCAGGACCTGTTACTCATAAATTTAGGGCTTGGGTAAATAAGATTTTTTGAGACTCTTCGTTTATATAACATTCCATTAGTCAGAGGCGTACGCAGGGGTAGAACGGCTCGTCCCCCAAGACAACCAAGAATTAAAAATATTTGTTATTAAAAAATCAAAATATCGAAAGATGTCAATTTTATCATCCGAATGGGCCCCAAAAATTTATGAGCCCCGGAAACACTCCCCGTTTGCTCTTGCGAGAAAGGGCCCTGGTCAACACCCACTAGAAAATAGGATTATCTTGAAAATTCTTTAGTAAGTGTTGCCCTGGTAGCCTCCCGGGCGGGGAAAGATGTCTGACATCTTTTAATCTTTAAATTGATTTTTTATTATACACGTAAGAGTCTATAAAACCAAAAATTATAATAAAAAAATTTTCATTCGATAATTACATTTTTAAAATTAATAACAATTGGATATATAATAGTAATTATTTCCAAAACTTCATTAATATATATATTAATTTTTTTAACACCACTTCTGTATTCGTGTGGACTTAATTTACTCTTACATCAGCAAATACATGTATCTCTGTTCAATTTTGAAACTATCAAATATGAAAATAAACTTTGAAATGAAAAATGAAATTCGTACGTACAATGAAATTCCTGTATTACGTTTTTCAAGGGACCGAAGAAAATTATCGTTATAAGGGGATTTATCTTTATTGATGGAATTCATTCGATTTGACTATCTGCAGCAGTGTTTTTTAAGCTTTTTACAACTACGGACCGGGGAAAATTTTTGAACAATTTGACTGACCTGAGAAAATGGGAGAAATAATTTACAGACCAGTAAAAAATGAATGGAAAAGAAATATATAATTTTTGGACCGGCAATTAATTGTAGATATTGTTGATAATTAATAAAACTTGCAAACAATTGGGAGGGAATAATTGGAGGACCGACAATAAATAAATGGAGGGAAATCCGTAGACCGGCAAAAAATTATAGTGGGAGAAATAATTTGAGGACCGGCAAAAAATGGAAGAAAAAGAGAAATAATTTGCAGACTGATAAAAAAATAAAATTATGGGAGAAATATATAATTTGTAGACTGGCAAATAATTATAAATAATATAATTTAAACTTTCAAATAATTGTGCGAAATAATTTCTGGACAGCAAAAAATAAATGAGAAACAATTTGCAAACCAGAAATAAATATCGTAAAGGAAAGAAATAATATGCTGACTGGCAAAAAATAAATAAATGGCAGAAAAATAATTTACGGATGGGCAAACTAGAAATAGGAAAAATGATTCGCAGATATGCTCATGGCAAAGACAAATAAAAGCCAGCATAAGAGATGGTATAATGTTTAAATATTGAATCAAAAATTTATGTGTAGGCTCCTATACATATTAGGCCGGTATTACGCTATAAAAGTTTGATAAAAGTCCTATTATAAAACTTGAAAAATGCAGCCAATAAAGTCAACGGTTGCATTTTCTAGAATGTAACCAATAACCTTATTGGTTAGATTTTTCAAATTTTATAAAATGGATTTTATCAAACTTTCATAGTGTAATACCGGCCTTAATAAAAATTTTAGTCAAAGAATAAGTCAAAATTTCAGTCAAAGAATAAGTCAAAATTTCAGTCAAAGAATAAGTCAAAATTTCAGTCAAAGAATAAGTCAAAATTTCAGTCAAAGAATAAGTCAAAATTTCTCGCGTATCAGCAGAAAGTTCTCACGGACTGGCACCGGTCCGCAAACCAGTAGCCATCACGCGGTTGCTTAGTTAGCAGTTGAAGAGCATTGATCTACATTATACTGTACTACACGATACGTTACGGGAAATTCTCTACATAAAAGAATAATATCGTTAAATAGAAGACTTTCACTCTATATACCGAAAACATAGGTGCATGAAAAACGATCACTCACCTGGATATCCCAAAGACGGATGACAAGAAATTCTCTCGAAATGTCCTCCATTGGCCATAGGTCCCACCGAATACGGACTAGTCCGGAAGAACGACGACGGCGGCATCCCGCAGCCAGACGGCGGACTGACCATGGACGTAGTTCCTACGTGGCTCGACCCGTAAGGACTGCAAGTGACGGGCTGGTGGCTCTGCAGGGACGACATATCGGACGGCGTTGCACTGTTACCACTGCGAACTGCTGCGTAGGACAGGAAACTGCTTGATCCCGCACCCGTCCTGGGTGACATGTCATCCAAATGCTGCCACACAGTGGATTCTAGGCAAAGATCACAAACGCAACCGTTATCCATTTAATAAAGTAAAATCAATGTAAGAGCAATGCACATTAAACAAGGAGGGACAACACACACACAAACAGGTTACTTTCATACAGTAATTTCTATCCTCTCTTTAGGCTGCCCACACAAGACGTGCGTGTGCGATATCTACTAAACGTTTCTGTCGAAGACTCTTGTTAACAATTATTACGAACCCACCCTCGTATTAGCAGGAGGTCCACTCCCGATTGTCAGTCAATCAGTGGTGGTAAGTAGGCAAAATACAACAAATAATGCTGGTAGAAGGAGTGGTTGCTGCTGCTGTTTTTTTTTACAAGCGATATTCCAATTTCTTTTTTTCCTAGAACAAACGATTCAACTGTGTATGAATCGCTGACTGGAGGGGCAGAGAGGGATACTGGTCCTTCAACAGTATTATAGCAGGTACATCAGGACAGGTACCTGGGAATGAAAACGACTCGAGGTCGAGGGGACAGGAAAACACGAGGGGGTTTCCCCGAATGTGGTCATTGTCAATTTTAACACTTCTACAAAGGGGCGAAAGAAAACAGCGGTCTCCAGAAAACAGATCCACCACTTTTGTGGGTTCATTCCCGGATGTGACTATCTTCCTGTTTAAATTTTTTTTTCTTGTCCACCCTCTTGTGAACAACGGTGGAGCCATTGTTCTGCGTGAATGTGAATTCGAGATTTCGATGTCCACTGATAAGCAAGTCAGTGTACTTTTTTTGGAGACTGAAAATACCCCCCCATTGAAAATGGCGCAAACTCATCATGACCTATTATTAGTGCTATTCGAAGATGGACAAATAGTTTCAACTGTTTTTTTAGGAATGGGCGATTGATCCTATTCAAGCGGTAACGTATCGATGGCCCTTAATCCGGTAGGAGATCTGAGTTGGAGAATAGATTTAGCTGGAGAGTATTTATTTCAAAAAGGTGTAAAAAGCAGTGATAAGCAAACTTTTTTTATGAACGGGTCAAAAAAAAATTTTTGGCGTGCCGGTATTCGGACACTGATTCATAATTGGAATTTTTATACTTAGACATAAGTGGTGGGATGCGTTGTATACTCTGGAGCAGGACCGTAACTAGAGGGGGAACTGCTCGGGACGGCTAAATTTAGGGGGCGGCAATTATAGGTGGGAATAAAGAAAATCGTTGCAAAATTAACGAATTTTAAAGTTATGAGGGCAACAAAAAAATGTTTGTCCCGGGCGGCAAAAATCCTAGTTACGGCCCTGCTCTGAAGATTGCTACAGGTTCCATTGAAAATGAGAGAATGATTTATCCTTTACAACTGTGAAAATGCAAATAAGTCTATTTTAATAACTTTATGCATATTTACACCATGTGTTCGATTTAAAAACTTTAGCATATGCAAAAAAATGGAAGTTTATATTTAAATTCTCACCACTATGTTTCCCGTATGGAAAAAAAAGATCACCCTCCTTAAATGAATTATTTTTAAAACACTGAAATTGAAAAAAATATCCTATAGGCCTATTATTTTTTCATCTCCGGTGGGCCGTAATTTGCCCATCACTAGTGTAAATGAATATGTTTATTAATTCATTGATTATTTGGTAGAAAATTTTAATTACAGTCAAACTTGGTTGCAACGAAGATTCCACGATATTTTGTCGAAAAATATTTCTCTTTTTTTGATGCAAAATATAATCCGATGCAATCACATAATGCCAATTAATAAAGTTTTGATTTTATCATGAAGAATAGTGATCATATTTGATCGATAAAAATACGGGAAATTGAGAGCATAAATACGGGACAGCGCCAATTGTCGCCAAAAACATTGCGAATTGTCGGCGAAATTGTCGCAATTATGTATTAGTAACGCTTAGCGAGAAATGCACTTCTGAAGCAAGTCTGCAGTAGTTGAAATGTATTTCGCAGAAAATATGCGAGATGAATATTTATGCTGCATTCGTATTCATTATCATAATGTCGTGTTTCTCAAAGAGCGCGTCGTGGCTCCTAGGGGACGTCGCGCTGAGCTGGAGATACTGAATTGTGTGCCTATTTATGCTTTGAAGTGGTTCTTTTATAAGGTAAAATATCCACTAACCTATTCTGGGAGCTACAGATGAACCATTAATATAGCAAAGGAGCAGTGGGTGACAGAAATTTGTGAACCACTGTCATAACCTAATCTATGAATTATGCAAATTACCTATACTCCCGATTCTAGCAAAGATTCAGGACCGTCATTTAGGGGGGGTCCTGGCTTTCGAAAATACACTAAAAATGGTATATATATATATATATACACACATACATACACTGAGTACATGTGCTTTGCCCCCCCCGGAAAAAGTTGAAATGATGGCCCTGAAAAGATTAACATTAAGCAATGTAAGCTTCTATGAAGAAACAGGGCATTCTTTTTTCGGAAAAAAAGTCGGGAAAGGCAATATTCCTGATAAATAACTAATCCCAGAGCGGGGATTGATGTCTACTAACACCATAGACATAAGATTACATTATATTGGCTATATTGTATATCTACGACTAACGCTATCAAATTCCCTGGATAGAACATGCTGACCTATTGGGAATACGTGAAGATCACACGTTATATTAAATATATATACATTTATATATGGAATGTCTTGTATACGGATCATGTCAATAAGCAAGTGGGAGTGTCAAAAATGCAATAAATATTTTTTTTCCCGGGATATGTATCAATAGAACGTGATTTTGATTTTCAACGATTTTGTTCGTCGAAATTCCAACGTTGGAAATACGAACGATTGGCGTATTTCCAACTAGAAAAGTATGCAGATACGTCAGATACGTCATTCATTCCGCAAGGGGCTGTATGTATAGTTATTAAAATTAAAGTGTTAACCTTTTGTACGGACGCCCTATTCTCACAAACCAAATTAGACAGTTGTAACGTCTCTCGTTATGCCAAAAAAAAAAAAAAATCCATGTTTCTGAGTGCAATTTTCACTCAGATATTCGATTTTAACTAACGGAGGAAAGTTGGGAAAAAACAGGATAAATGGAGTTAAACAGGATTTCACCAGTAAAAATGCGGTGTGCGCTGGTCCAGATCGCAAATAAGATCAAATTTGAATCTTTTCATCTGGGATTATTTTATCTGCACTGGATTTTGAGCAGTTTGTAAGCACAGGTTCGTTGAAAAAATAAAATGAATTGGTACCATGGGTTGAGCCGTGACTACAGGAAGAAGATATGGTCATAGTCATTAGAACCTAGGGACTGAGCCCCCTAAGGGCTATTTGAGCTCGCCCCCAATAATTTCTGAAAAAACAATGCAATGCACCCTCCTTCTCCTGCGTACGCGCTCGAGTCCCGTATGTACGGGATGACCAGCGACAATCAGCACCCCCCGTGTTCTCTTCATGATGGTGACTCTAGATAGAGTTTATCACCCTTTCCCCCCCCCCCCGTTTATTGGCATAAAATACAATTAAACCTTGTTATGCCAAAATCAGTGGCGTCGGAGCCCCTCGGTGCTCGAGCACCCACGATAATTTGTGGCATGGGGTTTAAGCACCCCCAAAATTGATTCAGAAATCGAAATATTCTACACAAAGCTCAAGACGAGCGCCGAGAGGTTCCATACTGTTCGGATGCCCCTGGCCAAAATATCCACTTCGAGGTACCTAAAGTGGAAACTAGGGAAGTGCGAGAGGTTTCTGGTGCTCAAGGCGCTGGACAAGTGAAAACACAAATAATTTCCTTTTTCGCTCCCGAAAAATTACAGGGGGGGGGGGGGGAACCAAACTGCACACTTGACCCGTGTGGTAGATCCACCATCCCATTCTTGTTTCTAGTATTACAACTCCACGCCGTGTCTGTCCTCTCAAGTTTTCTCGACATTCTTGTTGTCAAAGTATGGCTCAGAGAGAAAAGCGTGACAGCACGTGGTAAAGTGTAAATTTTATTATTTTAAAATTGTAAAAAAAATTGTGTCTACACAAAAGCTTAGGCTACCCCCCCCCCCCCTACAGCCTGCCGATCAGGTGCACCACACCCCCTTGCACCCTCGCTTAGGTCACCCCTGCTCTCAGGGCCGTCATTTCAACTTTTTTCCGGGGGGGGGGGAGCAAAGATACGTACTCAATGTGTGTGTGTGTATATATATATATCATTTTTAGTGTATTTTCAAAAGCCAGGCCTGCCCTGCTCTCGATTCAACCCTCCCCCCTCCCCACACACACCCGTTCGAAAAGCGAAAAGCCCGTATCACAAAGGTAATAAACATCTAAGAGAGTGCGGGGCCCCTTCATTGATATTTTAAAACATGTCACGGGCCACTTAATTCCGTGATATGGAACAACGCCGTAGGCTACTTAAGTGGTCTGTTAATATCGAGGGTCTCTTAAATGAGTTGGAACTGTTCCGCGGGTCACTTAATCGATCTGGAAATGTGCCGCTTTCGAAATTTTTACAAAATTAGGTTTGAGGCTGCGCGTCGCATCAAATGATTCCGAGAGGCACACAGTATGTATGCCATACCGAAGTTTCACCAAAAACTTGTGACCAATTAATATGTTGTGTGACAGTTATTATGAATGATCGCTTCTCGGCGTTTTGGCTAAGATCAAAGTGTAGTTATTATGAATGCTTGTACCTTTTCCCACGCTCATGCTCAACGACAATTCCTAGAAAATACAGATACACTAACTCATACTGTAGTTGAACACTTTTAGATGGAGATCAAAGCTGCATTAAGAGACCCAGTGATGGTAACCTCGTCACGCAAAATTTCCCTCGAAAAAATTTCCCTTTCGAATAAATTTCCCCACACATTCCGAAGATTGCGATGCCATCCATCGGTGGAAATATGCAGTCAAGTATTTTACACAAGAAAATCATTTTGTTTGTGTGTGTGTGTGTTTTGCATTTATATATTTTTTTCAATAAAAATTCTTTTGTTTCATGAATTCTCAAAATTTCCCACAAACGCCAAGAAATTTTCCACGTGGACCAATTTTGGCCAATTTTTCCCACGAATATGGGAAATTTCCCACTAGTTACCATCACTGAAGAGACATTTCAAGCGACTTTGGACGGAGATAGACTTAAAAGTCTGGGGAGGGCGGGCATGATGTCAATTCATGGACACACACACATTAGATCAGTGGACTCCACCTTTGACACTGGGGCGTATTTCCTCCTCCCCCATGCCCCCCGTATCTCCGCCCATGACTTGCAGAACGCGATAACGCGTCTCTTTATTATGAATTTTCTAGGAAAACGAACCGCGTGCCAAGTCCTTCTCCACGGGAGTTTCGGGAATATCCCGCTCGCGTAATCACGAGCAATTTTGTGAGAGAAGTGGTAATAGTATCCTTTGATAGCTATACGCGGTTTAAGTGGGTGGGTGGGGCGGACGACCCGAACTTACGATAGTAGAAGTGAAACAATACACATACACCAAATATATTTTTTGTAGTAAATAAGGTATCTGGGTGTTAAGAAAGGCCAACACCCCCTAAAGAAGAGGGGGTGTTGGAAAGGCTGAGGGGAACCACGATTTGTCCACTTTGTGATTATTGAGGGGGTGGAACACAAATGTAAAAAAAGGAACTTTATGACACTGAGCTTCAGGGCCGGAAATATGGGGGGGGGGGGCAACTACTGTACACTGATATACTGCCCCAGTCGGCAAATATTTCCATCAGTAATAACATGTATTAAACATCAGTTTTTTCCCGTAGGCAGTATTTAGTAAATTTGGGAAGGCGACCCACCCTTTAAGCTACAAATGCCAAACTTGTGGTGGCCCTCGGGGATATCTGATGAACCCTAATTCTGGTGGAAATGAATACTAAGGCGGCTCAGATCACTTAAGTGACCCGTGGTGCAATTCCAGAGTATTCAAGTGCCACGTGACACATTTTCAGATCACTTGAGTGATGACCTACGGCACAGTTCCAGAACACTTAAGTTGTCTGTGGCACATTTAGAGATCTCTCATGTGGAATGTGGCCCAGTTTTGGTGCATTTAAGTGGCCCGCAGTGCAGTTCTCCATCAATCAAATCACCCGCGGGACATTCTCATTTTATTTAAGTGATCAACGACATAATTACAGATCATTTGAGTGACGCGCGACACAGTTTCAGAGCACTTTAAGCGGCCCGCTACACATTTCTAGAACACTTTAAGCGGCCCGCTACACATTTCTAGAACACTTTAAGCGGCCCGGACACATTTCCAGCTCGAAGGATCAGCGGGACATTAGAGATCGCAAAAGTGGTTCTATAGAAGACTTATCAATAGGAATAATGTTAGTTCACGTGCCCACAAACTTCTTCAACGCACACCAACTCCGGTCATATATCGCCATACAGCAATTTCCAACCAGTGGAGTTGGGTGGGGGAAATGAAGGCTCCATCCATCGGTGGTCGCCCTAGGTTGGGTAGGTAAAGAACTTGCTTCTGATGTTCTATGCCCGGATTCGAACCCATGAACCTTGATGGTAACCTTCATAGTGGAAGACGAGCATCTTTACCACTGCGCCCACAAACTAGCGAAACGTTCTCGTTTTTTGGTATACCCAGTAAAATGTCATTAAGAATATCTCATTTTTATAAAGGGTGGTTGATGACGTAAACATTATTCTCACCCCCACCCATCATAAGTTACTAAACCCGAAACCCCCATCGACGCTGACGTAATACTTGAATGACCCCTATAGATATTTTAGGGTAGGGGGGTGATTAAGAACATAAACGTGCATACAAATGGAGCGAATTTTCAAGTATTGTAAGGATTTCAAGGTTTTAAAGAGAGAATTTCTCAACGTTTTCCCAAAATCACACCTGATAAGATTACACTGCTGAACACCGTTTTGGTTCCCCAAGATATTTCATTGATTACAGGGTGCTGATTGCGAATCTGGCATTAGTTTTGTCATATTTGCTCTCGTTTTTGGGGTGAAGTGAAAATTTAAATTTCAATACTAATACATAAGCAGCATACAAATCACACTGTTGAGAGTAGGCCTATGCAATTATCTCAAAAAATAAAGTCGATTCGGCAAAACCAACACCAGTTTTAAAATCAGCAGCCCCAATATACAATGAACCCATTACAATTTCCTTGGAAACTTTTTTGTAGTATTATTACAGTCGAATCCCGTTTTGACGAATACCGTTATAGCGAAAATCTCGTTTTAACGAACACTTTTCTAATCCTCCAGATAAGTTTACATAGGAATAAAATGCAAAAACCTGGGATTCCTTTATAACGAAAAATCGTTATAACGAAGTGATTTCTCCGGTCTCTTGGAGTTCGTTATAGCGGGATTCGACTCTACAACACTAAATAATCTGCAGACGCTGCAATGTTTTAAGATCGCATTATGACATCAATTAGACAATTTTAGAGTGATTTTTGAGCGGAACATCGCATTATTATATTGTATTTGAGTTCGCACCAAAAGTAAAAAATACCCACTAATTAAAGTATTTGATTCGTTCGTAAATTAGGTTATTTAAAAACTTACAACATATATTCACACACTTAAAATACAAGTTTGCAACTTCAGATTACTTGCGTCGTAAGAGTGTAAATGATAAAATATTAAAGTAATAGAGATGTATTATTTTTACCTATTCTATCGATAAGCGTAGGTCCCGGATCCCGGAGAAGAGCCATCAGGCTGGGATTTTCGGCCTGCTTATAGGCCTTAATGAATTAAAAAATAACAATGTCGAGATCCGTTGGCCTACACTAAAACCCTGTTCCTCTGTTTTGTAGGGGCTGTGACATATACATAAATATATGTTACGTTAAATAGTATTGATCATCAATTTAAGACGCGAGACTGAATAGATATGTTTTCTTGTTGAATATCTAATTGGAGTTGAGAAAAATGTCCCCCCCCCCCCCCAGTTGCGGTCACGTGCGCGGCCGAAATGCTTCCAAGCACACTGAAGAAATTCGCTACACGTATCGTACTTTTATCGGAAAAAAGTCTCAGGTGGACGGAAGCGCCGCAGTGAGCGAATAAACATTGGAATGCACAGGTTGTCCGATGAATTCGTAAATAGTTAAAAAATTCATAAAAATTGGTAAATGGCGAAAATTTATTCTCAAGAAAGGGAATCTTTTTTTCTGTGTGTGCGCAGAAAAAGTTATTTCAAATTTTTGTCAGAATACAGTGCTACGGAAAAGCAGATATCAGAATTCCTTCGCAGAATCTCTTCTGTTTCCAAAACGTATGCAAAGCTTTAGCCGACGATTCGTGGCTGAGATAAAACAACTTCTCCAATAGTGTCAACAATGTCCACGAATGTCAACATCACAATGAAAACCTTATGTAAGCGCCATTAACAGGAAAATTCAGACATGAACTGTTGATTGTATACCCTGCATTTTATAGGACTCTGATTTGCTTATTTCCAGTGACTTGCTTTCGTACAGCGCCCTCTATCGACAAAAAATTGTAACTATTTTTTCTGTACAAAAAATACCCTTAGTGATGCAATTGAACTTAGTTACTTCGAAGTACAGAGCCACTAAAAAATGTTGAATTATTCAATTAACTTTTCCTGGATTAGTAAAATGACTACAAACTGCAACTTATGTGGTGATATTGGCAACTTTACAGGCCCGTCGGGGGTCTGGCTTTTGAAGAAACACTAAAAATGATATATATATATATATATATATATATATATATATATATATATATATATATATATATATAATTATAAATACATTGAGTACATGTTCTTTGCCCCCCACCCCGGAAAAAGTTGTAATGACGGCGCTACAACTTTATGAAATACTGCTATAGATCAAGGTATGTCGCATTCAGAATCTGAATCTTTTGTCGTCCTCATAAGAATGGAAAGTATCGGAAAGTTGAGATTTTGTAATACGTTGATGAAAGTGTACTGTCTTGAGAGCATAAGAACAAAATTTGGAAGACAGTTTCGTAACGGGTGATCATGAACTTTTTCCGTAAATCAGGCTTTGAACATGGTCAAAAAATTCTGTAGTGATGCTGATTCCAGAACAGGAATCAACAGCTGAGATAAATTATACATACAGTCGAACTTGGTTGATTCGGAGCCCAAAAACACTGGGAAAAAGTTGGAATTACCCAATTCATTTATCTCGAATCCGTAAAATGACTAAAAATTGCAACTTAATCATCGTTATTCACGCAGGATAATAATTATCAGTTATTAAAATTTGACCATCAGTTACGAAACGTTCTCAAATTTTAAAAAAAAAATCGATAATTATAATAATTTATCTTAGCTGCTACACCATTCCGCTGTTCTGGAATCGGCATCACTGCAGAATTTCTTTTCCATGCTCAAAACCTCAACAACGGAAACAGGTCACGATAATCAGTTACGAAACTGTTTTCCAAATTTGGCTCATCAAGGAAATATATTTTAATTGACGTATTATGCAACTGATATATTCTGATACTTTCCATACTCTTAATGACCGCAAAAAGTTTCAGATTCTGAATGGAACACCTTGATCCATAGGTTGAACAACGTGATTCGTATATCAAGTCGTCCGCATTCTCGATGCATTCCAGCTGAACAATATTAAAATGGGCATTAAATTATGGGGAAAAAAGCCCTCTAAAGCAGCGGTTCCCAAACTTTTTTGACCCACGGAGCCCTTTCCGGTATGCAATTTCTATGGCGGAGCCCACATTGTGTATTGTGTATTTTGATCATTCTCAAAGCTCTCCCACTTCAACTTGCCAGCTTCTTCCTCTTCTTTCTTGCCCACAAGTCTTTTCCACATTTCTTTCAGAATCTCAGGCTGCGGTCTCCGGCCCTTACGTGCCACTGGGCGCACGTGCAATTTTTCTCCCTAGTCATTGGATTCAGTCACCCATTTCTGTCAAATGGCTTGTATGTTGCATTGGTTGATGGCTGTCTTCCTGGGGAGAACGACGCGAGTAATTCGAAACTTGCGGGCACGGGGCAAGGGGAGCCACCACTATAAATCTTTGCTAACTTTTCCGACACAACTCTGCCTCTTTTGAGGGAACGGAAGTAAGGTGCTTTGCATCAGTCCGGGGTTGTGAGCGGTTCTATCTATCTATCTATGGCGGAGCCCCGGACACCTATTTTGTATTCATTCATCAATGTTTCTGACTTATTATTCAAAAATATTAATAACTAGCTATAATACCCGGCGTTGCCCGGGTTTTCTTCAATGGGGCTGTTAGAAACACGTGATATCTCCCTCTTTCTTTGAGGGACATGCAAACCATGTCTAAGTTAACCAATATGGCGACGTCCTGCGCGACTCATGAAATAAACAAATCTAAATTTAAAGAAACGTAGAAATGAATAGTCCCCCCCCCCTTTTTTTTTATGGGTGTTAGGTATTTTGATTCCCTCCCCCCCCTGAACTTCAAGTTATCTATTTCTGCCTGTTTCAGCTTCCAAAAATGCTTAATTAAAGCTGTGGAATTTTTTCGATGCACTTTACGGGGCCCATAACTAATTTTAAAAACATCCTAAACTATATGAATTTATGCAAATAAATATCAAAAGACAATACGGAGACATTAATTTTCATGCTTGAGTAATTTGTAAATAAAAAGTTGAAATCAATGTTATTGCATGAATATCGAACTCGAAAGTAGGTCTGGCTAATCACTTCATATTTAATCTCCTGGGCTCCGTATATCTCTAAGCGAACTCAATATTTCAAAAATCGAGGATAAAATGCAACTTTTAAAATTATTGATGGGGTGGAAAACCCCACCAAATTTCCGCATTTCTACAGTAAAATCGGCAATTTTAACACAGATTTCTATGGGAATCATCCTTGGCCTGACCCTCAAACTAATGCTGATGATGATTATGACGTCTATTCAAAAAGCCTCATTACTGAGAGTATATTGAAAATGTGGCAAACCATTATAAAGGCATAAACTATTATACATATACTAACAGGATTAAAGAAGTGACAAACCGTTGTAAAGGCATATACACGTCTGATTGTTGCCGGACAGTTTTTTGCCCGTTTGGGGCATTTGCCCTGGGCTGACGAAATTTTAAAGTAGCCTATCGTTCAAGTCGGGTCCCATTTGGTATATATGCAAAATTTGGTGACGATAGATCTAAAATTGTAGATTTGTATAGAGAACATACACACAGAAAATCCATTTTATATATATAGATTTTTTTTTTCATTTTTTTTATTTTATTTTTTCAAAAATATTAATAATTATTTTTTTCAAATTTACTGGGTTTTTTATTTTTCTCGAGGGGCCGCGGAGCCCCTGGAAGTTCACACGGAGCACCGGTTGATAGATAGATAGATAGAACCCATGAAGACAGCCATCAACCAATGCAACATACAAGTCATTTGACAAAAATGGGTAACTGAATTCAATGACTAGGGAGAAAAATTGCACGTGCGTCCAGTGGCACATAAGAGAAGGAGACCACAGTCTGGGATTCCGAAAGAAATGTGGAAAAGACTTGTGGGCAAGAAAGAAGAAGAAGAAGCTGGCATGTTGAAGTGGGAGAGCTTTTAGAATGGTCAAAATACACAATATATACAAATTACATATATACAGCTCCTCGACTGTGACGGGAAACGAAGAAACAAAGCCTCCATCCACAGTGCTGAGCAGTTTTGTTTGCCTGTCCTAACTGTTCCAATAAATGCAATGCAAAAAAGCAAATTGAATTCATCAAACGCCTTCAGCACCGGCTTCACATTTCTTAACACGTTGCTCAGCGGACAGAATGTTAGCATGGCAGTTCAAACCGGAAGTCAAGATTTAAAAAAACAGCCTCCATAGTGTGCCAAAATTACGTCTGAATTATATTTCCAAGCTTTTATTTGTGTTTAAAGATTTTCTGTATAACAACTTCAAACTACCCAAAACATTCGAATTAAAAGCTAAATTTTTACACTAAATTATATAGAAAACTGGGAGTTCGTAAAAGTTCGAATTAACAGAGTTCCGCTGTAATAATAAAATATATTTACGGTAATAATAATATATACGGTATTCGAATGAATTATTTCCCATAATTCAGCCGGCATTCGAACCGTTTAAGAGAAGAATAAGCCTCGGAGATAAGCCGAATTGTTAATATGCTTATTTACAAGTGTTAAAACACATCTTTTATTTATTACTGCCCATCAAATGTCCAAGTATATTGCAGAGAAAAGAAAGAAATATGCGCGTTGCTCTTCATAACCGAGCACCAGAGCACGTAATTTTAATGTCCAGTTGTCGCAGAAAAACAGCAGCTATATCCCAAAATACCCCTTCACACACACACACACACACACACACAAAAGAATGAAAAATATATGAAACAGGTTTTTTCCAAGTACCAACAATTGACTATAAATCCTCCATCACGTCATGGACATCACAGTATGGAAGGCTTTCTCCGAAGCACGAGTAATATCTTTTAAGTATCTCGCTTGTGGTAACAGAGAGTTTTAAAAAACAAGGAAGGTAAAAAGAGTTTTGCTTTGCTTTTTGTAGAAGCGGTTATAAGGACATAGAATAACGACCCTTAAGGTTTGAAGGTATATTAAATACAACCAGTGATGGGCGAAGTGAAAAAAGAAAAATGAAAGAGCATTAAGAAAAAGAAAAATGAAAAAGCAACAGCGAAAAAATAACAATATAACAGCACTGATGTTGCTCATAACCGGGGTCGTTAGGCGGCTTCTAGATGAACATCACGCAACATGATGATGAGAAGCACAGCTTCATCTTCTTCATTAAAGGGCGACATGAACTTGACCAAAAGGGTGAGAGAGAGAGAGAGAGGATGAGGAATGGATACATTTCAGCACAATGAAACGTGTTATAAAAAGGAAGGTTGGGTGAAGAAGCTGTCTCCTTGATAAGATATTTTAGAAATGGATTGATGACTTCCGGAGAAAAAAAAGAGATGAAGGATCTTTTTTTAAAAATAACGTATGAGACTTGTTGGAGAGTGAGTCCGAGAATGCTTATAACGTCTATGGAAACGCGAGGACCTTGGATATAAAGGCAATTTTTTTTGTCGGTTTTGCTTCCATTTCTATAACGTTTTGCCAAAAAATATCGGGAATTCAAGATCTGCACATTGAGGCAATTTTTCTCTGCTGCTCTATTCATACTCAAGCGTTCAAAAAAAAAAAAAAAAAAAGATTCATTACATGTTTGACTTGATCTGTCTTTTAAACGAGCATGAATCCGGGTTATTGCTATGAACAGTTTACTATCGATTGAGTTGTGCCGGAAGTGTAAGTGTGTGTACCTAATATTCTGAGTGCCTATATAGTGGTGTGTGTGTGTGTGAATTGTTTGTGCTGCCATCTATATTTCAATTTGTGAGTGAAGTGTAGCGATAGTCCCAACTCGATCATTGAGTTGAGTACACAAGACACATTCCCGTATATATATATTTGAATCTTTCCCACTTTTTTTTCCTATAAAAATGTCCCGTTTTTTTAAGGAAGCGTATTATTTAAGGCATAATTTTTACTACAATTGGAGATAAAGGTAATTTTTATTATTAACAAATATGTCTATAGTTACTTAATTAATTTGAGGAACTTTTTGTGATATGCTACTAATCATTCGAGGGTGCACATGCTGTTTCGGAATGGATTGGAGTTCGTATTTTATTTGGTGCGCCAGGGCCAGCAAGGTTATGGGCCAAAACAATGAATAAGCGGTATAATGACATGCGGTAGAATTTGCATTATCCAGATTGCACAATGAGAAGGTTCACCACATTACAATACCCTGCACCCTCGAATGGTTGATTGCATTTAAGCAGCAAATCCATGATATTTGCTTTTAGTGAAGTGCTGTTGTGCACGCTCTGAAAACCCTCTCTACCGCCTTTTTGCTATTGCGATTCGACCGCACATTCTATGATTAAAATTGCTTGTTTAGGAGTGTTAAAGTTTGTCCCATGAATTTAGAAACACAGCGTGTTTCTAAATTCATGTTCAGTTACGTTATATTATACGTCAAATGTATACTATATAAAATAGTAATATCAATATAAAATTTCAAATACAATTTTTTAAACATAGTAGGCTACTGTACCATATTGATACAGTACGTTGCATTAATCCAAATTTTAGGAAAATATATGTTTCAAGCTCTTATCTTTTTTAAATTCGAGTATGCAAAAAAAAATAAGTAATGCATAACCTCTTATATCTATTTATTCATTTTTCACAAACTTGTCTTTTATTCTCATACCGAAGAGATTCAACCCTGAGAAAGAATTAGGAATTCATTATCTATTTGCAAAGGCATCTAATGCAAAGGGTCTTAACCGTACCGTCCGTGGCTCCCTTGGCTCTCATGAAAATAATGAGTGAATAAATCTAGTGAACTCTGGTTTCTTCTAACTTCTGGGAGGTATTCTCAGCTCAACTTGTCAAAATTTGGAGATGCCCAATTTGGAAACCACCGACTAAAACGGGGGGATCGGATAATTTTTGTTTCTCTTAGTGAGTATGGTAGCAGATACCACTTATAACGTTCCCTCTTAGAAAATGTCTCCCTCTTAGTAGGACTTATTTTCCTGGTCCTAGTTCTTGCTAATACACATTAATATTTCCCGTTTGAAGCTTTTTCCTGCTCACAATGTTTTCTCATGAATGGACAAGCACCTAGATGGTGCGGTCTTATTATGAAGCTACTCTACATTATTCTCGAGGAAAATTACTAAGTCTTTTAATTTTTTGAGTGATTTTTCATCCCGCACCATTCTTTGAAGCCATGCTTTTCTCTAGCTGTGGAAATGGCTGCAGCAGGTGGTATTGTGTTGTTCTTTGACATTCCGTAGCATAGTGCAATGGGCTTCCGCTCTTGCCGCACATGCACTTATCGTTATTTAAGATATTGAAACTGTATGTATCGAGCAACTTGGCGCAATCGTACGTAACACCTCTAAAGAGGCCTCATCATGGCTAGAGATAAAAATTTGAGAAATGTACTTCCCAGACCATGGCCAATGGCCCGGAAGTTCCATGTTTATCAGAAACCGTCCATGAATGGTAATATTTCAAACTTGTTTTTTTTTATTTTTCTCAAAGGACGCATTCATTTCTTTTCCTCTAAACCTCCGTTCTCCCGTATACGCTGCTATATTGCTTGTGAACTATCCTCTCATCACGAAATCCATGTCATCCAAGTAGACGCCATTGTCCTCCCTCGAAGATTACAATGTAACGAAGAAGTGATGGCATCCAGTGACAAATGTTGCCACAGAAAGAAAAGAAAATGATAAAGAATGGAAACTTAGTTGACTATATTAAATGTACAGCTGAAGCAGCAAAGTTCGTGCTTTGGAACCATTAACTATAAAAGAAGGATACGAAACAGAAAAGAACCCCCTACCAAAGACAATCAAGGAGAAAAAGTCCGTCTTGTAATGAGAAAAGAAAAAAAGAAATCCTTTTTGACAATTTGCTCATTCTTTCAGCAGTTCATTTGTGTCCAGTGGAAGGTCGTAGGTCGTGTATGTCGTCGTCGAGTTGGACACACGACATTTGTTTCTCAAAAGAAAACGCCAGAGACATTTCGATCCGATCGAGGAGACACCGGAAATAAGCTTGTCAAGACACGGAAGAAACAGCAACAGAAATCATAAGCTTACTTCCGGATATTTTCAAAATTCAGTGACATCAAGAAATTACGAAAATGGAAAACGTGAAAAAATTCCCGATCGAATCAAAACATGTGGTTAGGAGGTAGAGTATGGTGGGAGTGAAAAGATATACAGAGATATGGAGTATATTATGAAATAGTCAAACTCGGTTAAAACGACCTCGGTTGTAACGGCACATCGGCTATATCATCAATATGGCGGTTTGGACTGATTCCCACAGAGAGTAATGTTAATGAAACTTACTTATAACGTTGATGAAAAACAGCCACCTTGGGTATAACGACAACTTTTTTGTCAAATGGTTTTTTTTTTAGTTTCAATGGTTTTTCTTTAAGAAATTCCTAAGCTTAGAGCTGATCGCGTCCATTTTGAATGTTTGTCTGTTTTCTATTTATGCCTAACGTTGAAAACAATATGTTTGACGTTCCGACTTGCTCACTGACCATTATAAAAAGCATTCTCGTATTTTTTCCTTCCCGACCATTTTTTAAAAAAATGTCCCGTTTTTTCAACGAAGTTTGCTTCGATTTTCAATATTTACTATAATCATGAATGAAGGTAATTTACATAATTTATAAATTGTATTATGAATATAACTATAAATATTCATCTCATATGCCGGGTTTTTTTCATTTAGATTTGCTTTATCATTGTTTTTCCCGCCAAGGGGGTGTTGGTTATAACAAATATTTGGTAATTTCGTCGACATTTGGCATCATGTTTCGCAACAAGCGGTAATGTCATGTATTAATTATCCCATTTTCCCGTATTTTGCTCAGTCAAACTGGTCACACCCCCCCCCCCCCCCGCAATCATAAGGAAATAAAAATTTCATGCAAAGTTTTGATGCCTCCGATTATATTTTTCGTCAAATAAAGGGTCTTGAAAACGTCAACGTTGGTTGTAACGACATCTCGGTTATAACCAAAATATTTCTTGGAATCTTCGATATTGTTCTAATCGAGTTTGCCTAGTTTCACGGATTCTCACGTTTGCTTATTTTTAGTGTGAAGACCATTCTATAATATTTTTTTTTCGTACGCGTTCATAATTTTGTCAAATGCAGTGTCTATCGCCAGCTCTTGCATGCAAAAAGACTTATTTTCGTTAAAATTGTGCACATTCTGTATCTTAGGGCGGGATTACGCTATAAAAGTTTGATAAAATACCTTTTACAAAACTTGAAAAAAAAAACAGCCAATAAGAGCATCGGTTACATTCGAGCTAATGTAACCGATGCTCTTATTGGCGGCATTTTCACGTTTTATAAAATAACTTTTCTAAAACTTTTAAAGTGTAATGCCGGCCTTATACGGCAAGAATTATCAAGGGATTGAGCTGCCCGCTGCCTGGGAAAAAAGGTTTGTTATTAGCTTCTTGACGGCAAGATTGGCAGAGAGTTTCATCACTAGATGTGTGGAGTTGGGGGGGGGGGGACTGGGTATTTATTGTGATAATTATCACAATACAATTTATCTATTATGGAGGGCGCGGTAGCCCGGTCGATAAGATGCTCGCCTAAAGTGCCAAAGGATGTTTAGAGGTGTCGCGAGTTCGATACCCAGTTCGTCCTTGTCAGAAAACTTTCCTGACACAGGGGTACAACAAAAAACGGCGACTTGACCTCAGCAAAAATTGCTACCGCAGGGAGTCCCCCATCGAGGGGTTAGCGCACCAACGTCTCGATGAGTATGAAAAACAAGCCTGCCGTTCGGAATCGGCAATAAATTGTAGGTCCCGGTATAATTAGCCCTCGTGTGCAGAAAATGACCGCGGTGCGACAAAAATGATCAAATGATCAAGGTGCCCAATGTCCATAATGGTACACTTTGTTCATCTAATTAAGGGGATTTTCTTCTTCTTCATAGTATATTCGTTTCCTTAGCACACTTTCGTAAAGTTTTAGAAAGATGTTTCTGAATTTTAGCTGGAGATTAGTAATTTTCATTGCCTCACTTTTTGTTTTATTTCAATGACATGCCCCTTCATTGATCGAGTGTGTCTAGTTGCAAACTTCCTTGTTAACAAAAAAGATTGTTTTGGATTAAGTTTTTAGCCATGTGGATCTGGGGCTAGTTGTCCCAGACGAAACGAGGTTAGCTTTCTCACGTGACAACTTAACCCTTACGGGAATTAGAGTGTGTTGGTTTACCTTCAGTTGATTTTTCTCAATATATATGAAAAATGAAGGAATATATAGTAGTTTATATTACAGTGAAAATTTATAAAATTTATTTCAATGTAGCCTGAGAAATTACGCGATTTCAGGGAATAATCTAGTACATTCTCTCAGCGTTGATTTCAAAAGTGAGTCAAGGGGCATGGGGGCCCCGAGCTTTCATTGGAGCCCCTCGAATTCATTTATTGAAAAAGTTGCATGTGTGTGTATTAATAAAAATTCTCAATAATTTGGCTGAATTCTCTTATATCAGCCTGTGCAGTACGGGATCCGCTGTACCCTAACCCCCACTTTCTGTTAAGACACCACTGTGTGTGTACAAGTGGTAACGCTTGTCACAAAATTACTATTCAAAAGCTGCCACAAAGTAAAATTCAGATAAACTGAAGTTTAATTACATTATCACTACTCATAATTTTCGAGTGTAACAAGCACAAGAAATAGGATATATAAAAAACTATATAAACTTAAGTAATCAATTATTTCAATTTTTTCCCCCAATGTGATGGGCTGATGGGCATATTGAAAATAAAATAGAGTTGAACAAGGTAAAACTCGTGATCAGTTTCATAAAGCTAATTTAGTTCTATCACTTTCAATGTTTTATAATGAGTGTGAATATATAATTAATGTTGTGCGACAGATAGATAGATAGAACCGCTAACAACTCCCGACTGATATTAACAACCTTACTCCCGTTACCTGAAAAGAGGCATAGTTGTGTCGGAAAAGTTAGCAAATATTTATAGCGATCGCCCTGTGCTCGCAAGTATCGAATCCCTCGCGTCGTTCTCCCCATGAAGACAGCCATCAACTCAATGCAACATACAAGCCATTTGACTAAAATTGATAGCTGAACCCAATGACTAGGGAGAAAAATTGCACGTGCGTCCAGTGTGGTACATAAAGGCCGGAGACCGCAACCTGGGATTTCAAACAACGTACGTCATGGTCTTTGACAACTTGCCCCGTGTATGGGGTTGGTTGTCACACTTGACAAGAAATTTTCAAAAATTTATATTTCATTTAAAGAGTGATTTTGCATATTCGCAAAACAGCTCTAGTATATGCCAATTGTATTAAAAGACGGTATTTTTTTCGGCCCGAAACATAATAAGAAATTGAATTTTCTGGATGTTATGCCGAAACTAGTATTTGGGAAGAAAAGTGATTTATGTGTGTCTCTATCCTCCGGGAATCGAGCCCGGCTCCCCTTGCATACCAGGCTCCCTCTTGCATGGTTAGTGCACTTGCTCGTTACGCAAGATGACCCGGGTTCGACTCCCGGACGAGAAACACACAAATCCCTTTTCTTTCCAAATACAAGTTTCGGCATAACATCCAGAAAATTCAATTTTTCATTGTATGCCAATTGTTCAAACTTGACGTAGACACGTCAAATATTTGGATTGATTTTAATTATATACCAGAATTTTTCTGGAAAGGTAAAAAGTGTGATAAACATCCCCGTCACACCTATATATATATGGTGTGAATGGCATGAGTAGGCTGCTGCCAAGGTTCACAAACGAACAACATTGTTCAAAGATAACCAAGAGAACCAGGTTCATCACCGTAACTGGGAGGGGCAGATGAATTTTCTGTTCCCAGGAGCAAGACCACTCACTGAGAGCACCGAATTTTCTAATTCATTTCGCTTTTACAACCTCACGGTGTCACAAAATCACATGCTTGGCCCGAGCATCCAGTTGCGGCCCCATGCACCAGGAACCATTCTCGAAGCGGCTGTCTACCGATGAATTTGCGTGTGCCTTTGAAACAGCATTATTCACATGTTCTTATAACATTCCTTTAAAAATCTCACCCATTTATTGACGTGCGCAAAAGGGGAGGCGGGGTCTAACCGTACCCGAGCCGAAATTATAGTGTTTTTTTGCAGTGAAAAAAAACGTAAAAACCTCTCTTTTCAGAAGAAAAAAAAATTTTTAACCTTCCCCATCCTTGGGAAAATCCTGCGTACGCCTATGCGCCCATTAATGGAGCTTTTCATCATTTCATGACATTTGCACTGTTCAGATCGCTATAAAGCGATGGATCGGCATCAAATTTCAGGAAACGAATAACGGATTTCATTTCAGTCAATTGACTAGCAGCTCGATTTTTTTTTAAACAAAGGGTTCTTAACCTTTTGTGTTCCATGGACCCCCCCCCCCCCCCACACCGTGCCAATAAAATGAAAGCCAAGGATCCCCTATACGAAATAATTTTCAATGTAATTGTTTAATTAGTTAATTTTTTTCTCATCCAAGCTCACAGATCCCCTTGAAATCTCTCAAAGGACCCAGGGTTCAAAAACTCCTATCTTGAACAATTTCATCACTGACTGCCAGAATGATTCAAATGCAGTCTGTTTTTATGCAAAGAGATACAGCGCGATATTCCCAAATTGCCGTTATTTGAAAGATGGGTTCTCGTATAGTAGAGGCTATAAATTATCTTCAATGATGGACCACATCGAACAAGCACCCATTTGTAACGGAACATAAATCTGTCTATAATCGGATACATTTAATTAACTATCGATGTTCACACGTTCGCAATGCGTGAGAAAAAAAAAATTATTGATCCTTTCAACAAACGCTCTCCCCACTTTTTAATGTGTCAAAGCGTATTTCCTACTTCACATACGCTTTTTTTAATACATATATGCTTGCGTTACGCCCCACTAAATACCTTTTTTATTATACAATTGATGTTAGTTTATTGTATTATATATATTATGGGGATTCAACCTTATTGTAATTGTGAGATGGCCTGAAATCTGTATTGATATCATCGTACACACGGCGAAATCACAGAAATTAATGCATAAACGTTTAGCTAAATCATTCTTTTTCACACATTAATGTGAAAATATATGCAAATCTCTGATAAGGATGTGCAATAACTCTTTACGCTAACATCCGGTAAAGAAAAAAAAAGTTCTATTGGAGATGAGTAAGACAGTGTTTCTTTAAACTGTGTTTCGTGAGGCGTGCATAGGTCTTCCATGGGTCTCAAACAATTGTGATTATTTCCATTACTGGAATTGAAAATAAATTGCTTATTGAACAACTGTATTTTAAAAGTCGAATTTTAAGCATTCTTTTATCAAATAAACCAACCCCACAAAAAATATGTACTAGTAATATTTATGTTAAGTTCTTATGAAAATGTAATGATTATTAATTGACACAAAATTCCGTACATTAAGCTATTTCCTAAAAAAAGTTTAGGAAATATTGGGGAGACGGATTTATTCAAGTAAAGTGAAGTTAACAAGGACCTCCTGTGAAACTTCAATGAAAATTTTTTAATATATATGGATACAGTCAAATCTCTCTATCTCGAAACTGACGATACTGAAAAAAATTTCGAGATAATGAGGTCTTGAGAAATAGAGTTTTCTGTCTCTCTCTCTTGAGTAAGAAAGGAAAAACACGCCAGAAATGGCAAAAAACTCGATTGATAAAAACTATAAAAATACCGTAATATTTACTACTACATACTAACGAAATTATTGTTCAAAATGTTCAATCACACTATGCAAATACACTGATTATACGTTCGGTTTTTTTTTTACAATTAAAATTTTATTTAACACTTTATTTAAAATAATCCGTAAGCTTGGATTGATGCATATTTTTTGTTCTTTGAGCTCTGAGCCTTCACAAATTCATCTATACCAGCAAGAACTGCAAATATTTCGAGCCCTTTTATCTCAGTTTGCCCAGAAAACGACGCAGCATTTTCACAGCATTTGTTTAGCATTTTTCTTATTCCTCTGGAGCATTTTTCGGTGTATTTTCGTTACTCGAGTCGTCCATATATTCGGTATCAGTTAAGGTGCTGAAAGTTTGTCGCAAATTATTTCCACAAAATCGGGAAATTAAATTTCTAGCTTCAAGTGTTTTAGTAGTCCAGGACATTACTAAAAACGCATGTCCTAATGTTCTGAAATTTCATCTTCAGTTTTGTTCTGAGAATCATTGAAATTCAAGTGAGCCCACCAGATCTGATCATCATCATCACTGAGATGACTGATTCCAAATCCGCAGCTTTCGTGAAGCAAATTTATGTTTTCTGTTGGCTGACTTTTTGCTATGCTGAAAAAGCTATCCACATTTCATTCAACCCCCCCCCCCCCCCCCGTCAATCATAGTATCGTCTATGATTGACAAGATACATCAAACACAATGGACTGTACGAATAACCAACCCTTTCTATCAGTTTCTTTCACTTCCGAAGAAAAGCTAGATTTTACCCGAAAGGAAAGGAATATTCGTGTTTTCTTTTTACCATCATTGGGCTTGGCCTTCGAGATAAAGGGTTTTTCGAAAATTTCTTCGAGACAGAGAGATGAAAACGCATTGATTTAGAACTGCAAATGCAAGGATTATTTTATTTTTCGAGGTATAGAGTTTTTCGAAAAATAGGTTTCGAGAAAGAGAGGTTTGACTGTAAATGCTTTGTCAAGGGATTCCCAAACTTTTTACTGCAAAAATACCGTTTTTGGAATGAGATTGCCATTTTAATATTTTAATTCTCGTAGCCACTCCTGCCCGGTATCGAAGAACTTCGGTGGCAGCTTGAATTGCTGTGAGACACCGGTTTGGAATTGCAGCTTCATTATTACTTTCAATATCATTGCGTCCCCAAAATATCTCATGGCATCAGATATTTTGGGGACTACCATCAGACTGATGGTATCTTTGACTAATTTTATGGCATACCGTCTGGGAATCGCTGATTTTACTATAACGCTTACCCGGTGCATGTGCTTCATATTGTTTTTCTTTTTGGGAAAATTCATTAAAACATTCTGTAACTATTTGAGCGTTGATAAAGTTTCAAAATTACGCATTTCTCCATGATAAACATTGTTAAATAAAATTTCATTAAAAAATGTCACTAAAAAAAATTTAAAACGTAAAAATGTGTTGTCTGATAAAGCATTTTATCACATTGCACAATTAAAGCAGTGGCTAAACGACTTTCTTACCCAATTCATGGTTCACCCGCGGCTTCCCAGAATAGTTTGGTAGATATTTTCCCATGTAATATAACCACTCCAAAGCATAAATAGGAAAGAAAATCAATATCTCCAGCTTGCTGCGACACCCCTGAGAAAGGTTGGTGATGCCCTAGAAGCCGCGACGCATACTTTGACAAGCACTATTCTAAAGATACAACCCGTAGCCGGTCAATTTGTCGCAATCAACTTGTCGCGCTCAACTCGTCGCGCATCAATTTGTCGCAGTGCCAATTCGTCGCGGTACAAATTCGTCGCAGAGCCAATTCGTCGCGATACAAATTCGTCGCGGTACAAATTCGTCGCGATACAAATTCGTCGCGGTACAAATTCGTCGCAGAGCCAATTCGTCGCGGTACAAATTCGTCGCAGAGCCAATTCGTCGCGGTACAAATTCGTCGCAGTGACAATTTGTCGTGTAACCAATTCGTCGGGACGTCAATTTATCGCAGAGTCAACTCGTCACGCGATCTGTATGTAGGTTTTTTTGTCTCATACGTGAAAAAATAAACATGAAGAAAAGTTTTTTTCCATCAAGAAATGCACACAGTTTACTAAATTTTTTTTTTTGTCATTTCGAAAAAAATCATCGAAATTACATCGAAATTAAAATTACAATTGATATTAATGTTTTATTATTTAATTATTGTAAATGTTAAAAAAATCATTTTTTCTATGATAAAATTTTAAAATTCTGTAAAAAAATGTCGGTGTTTATGATATTCCCCAAATTACAGTACAGCGGAGGCTGTCTTTAAGTGTAAACTTGTATCTGTCCCATGTGGAATCGAGACTCCCACCAACATTAACCACTACAGTATCTCCACAAGAACCTGAAATAATTAATAATTTAATTTAATTAATATTTCATTTTCACCGGATAAGCCACACTTGTCGCTTTCTCTCGAGATTTGCATTACTCGTAGCGAGGGGAGTTGGGGCGCACACCGAGATGATAAATTGCGATCACATACATTTTCAAAATTTAATTTGCACCGGATAAGTTGCTCAAGTTAAAAACTCAAAAAATCCAACCAATAAAGTTCATAGGTTACATTCGAGCAAATGCAACCGATAATCTTATTGGTTGAATTTTTCAAGTTTTATAAAAGGACTTTTAGAACACTTTCATAGTGTAATGCTAGCCTTAGATATATTGTCGGTAAAAAATTCCTCAAAGATGTATTCCCTACATGGCAGATACATATTCAATAGTGAATTAGGGCCATTCAAGTATTACGTGAGCAGATTTTCAGCCATTTTTGACCCCCTCCCCCTTGTCAGCAAAAATCAGCAAAACACTGACCCCCATCCCCTCCCCCGTCAGCAAAATTTCACCAGAAGCTTAGAATATTTCATATCTTCAAAAAGGGGTGGTTGATGACGTAAGCGACCTTCAACCCCCCCCCCCCCCCGCCATCAAAAGTCAACAAATCCGAAACTCCCTCCCCGATCCTGACGTAATACTTGAATGACCCCTTAGGCAAATTGTGCTTTGGGATGGGCATTGATCCTAATTTATCATCTTGGTGTGTTCCCGCAACACCCCTCGCTGCGAGAAATGGAGATCCCGCCAGAAAGCGGGAGTGCGGCTTATACGGTGAAAATTTAATTTTGAAAATTTATTTTATCGTAATTTATCATCTTGGTGTGTTCGCCCAACGCCACTCGCTGCGAGAAATGGAGATCCCGCCAGAAAGCGGGAGTGCGGCTTATACGGTGAAAATTTAATTTTGAAAATTTATTTTATCGTAATTTATCATCTTGGTGTGTTCGCCCAACGCCACTCGCTGTGAGAAATGGAGATCCCGCCAGAAAGCGGGAGTGCGGCTTATACGGTGAAAATTTAATTTTGAAAATTTATTTTATCGTAATTTATCATCTTGGTGTGTTCGCCCAACGCCACTCGCTGCGAGAAATGGAGATCCCGCCAGAAAGCGGGAGTGCGGCTTATACGGTGAAAATTTAATTTTGAAAATTTATTTTATCGTAATTTATCATCTTGGTGTGTTCGCCCAACGCCACTCGCTGTGAGAAATGGAGTTCCCGCCAGAAAGCGGGAGTGCGGCTTATACGGTGAAAATTTAATTTTGAAAATTTATTTTATCGTAATTTATCATCTTGGTGTGTTCGCCCAACGCCCCTCGCTGCGAGAAATGGAGATCCCGCCAGAAAGCGGGAGTGCGGCTTATACGGTGAAAATTTAATTTTGAAAATTTATTTGATCGGCGTACTGACTCTGCGACAAATTTGTACCGCGACGAACTGATTCTGCGACAAATTCGTACCGCGACGAACTGATTCTGCGACAAATTTGTACCGCGACGAACTGACTCTGCGACAAATTTGTACCGCGACGAAATGAGTCTGCGACAAATTTTCACCGCGACGAACTGACTCTGCGACAAATTTGTACCGCGACGAACTGACTCTGCGACAAATTTGTACCGCGACGAGTTTGTAGCACGACGAATTGACGCTGCGACAAATTGATTGCGACGAATTGTCGTGCGACAAGTTGATCGCGACGAATTGACCTAGACCCGATACAACCGAACCCCACTGTAGCACCCCCTCCTTCCTCCATGTCGCGCCAAACCCCCTCAGTCTCAGAAATTTTCAGTGAACAAATCTTCCATTTGTAGGCATTACACGTGTGAAACAGAGATTCGATATAACCGTAAATTTGTTATAGTGCCCGCCAGAATTATGCAAAATAGATGGTGGCGTTAAATCTGTGTCCGATTGTACCCGTGCAGAGCAAAACTTAATTTTCTTTTAATTGAAACTTCACTTGATAAAATAAATTTCAATATTTTTTCTATCAAAACTCAGTTTTTCATGACTCATTTTTACTCGTGCAGTATATTTTATTGAATGACCATTTATAAAATATACTGCACGAGTAAAAATGAATCATGAAAAAAAACTGAGTTTTTGATAGAAAAAATATTGAAACTTAATTTATCAAGTGAAGATAAAAAGAGATAATAAGATTATAAATATAAAATACCCATTATCCGTGATTGCCAATGTTAAAATAAATGAATAACTTCATGATTAAAGGACTGCGACCTTTTTCCCCAACAATGCACTCAATCATAGGACCAGTGGAGCAAGTTAATATTTCCTGGCATTTATACCGATTTTTAATCGTGAAAATTTTTTAGTTAATTAGATTTTATGAAGTTCTAAATTCTCTATACAGTATCTCAGAGCTAAGTGATAAAAAATAATAATTTGGAAGCTCTTACACACACACAGAAAGTAGACTAAGAATTGTGAATGAAATTATATTTTGCAACTACAAAATTTTTTTACAACAATTGTAACTTAGCAGACAGAATTCAATGAGTAAATCTGGGTGTGCAAAAATGTTTTTCAAAGGAATGGTGTTCGGAAATTGACCAAACAACAAATATTTCAATTTTTATATTTCCAAGTATTTTAAAATTTTCGGATTCTGTGTTTAAATTTTTGCTCTATCTATAATGATGGAAGTATTTTCTATATATTGCTTATATGATATATGGTGCTGGCATCAATATCCTTCACAGGTTTGTCAGTTAAATGCTCTTTTGCTAAAACCATGTGCTTTTCTGTTAGATGTAAAAATTTTCGAAACCAACTTCATACTTTTTGTTTCATAGGTAGGCCTATAATATGTCGAGTCAGCTAATCGATCAATTGTTAATCACAGTTAAAAATTTCAGTTGAGTTAATCGACTCGATCAATCCGATTAAAATTTTTATTGAAATTTTTCAATTTAACTTGATCAATTTGACTAAACCGATTAGATGGCTTAAATTATGTTCCCATAAGCCTACATAACATTTCAGAAAAGTGACTATGGAAAAAAAATTTCGGATCAATATTTTGATATGGGGATATGCAAATCGATTCAATAAAAAACTGGGGACATCATAATTTCAGTTTCAAACTGAGTTAGATGGGAGTTTCAGACCAAAATGCACTGTCTCCGCTGGGAACAGCGTTTTTCTTATACGGGAAACATCGTCTTCCCCTTCCTCACCAGTACCATTTGGGAGTTTTCCAAAATTAAAAAAAAATTAACAGTATGAACATCGAAATTAGTTTCGAAATCAGTGATTTACCTAAAATAATTAATTAAAAAAAATAAGACAAGATCCAAGTTAAAAAATTACTTCGGGCGACCTTCCTTTCTCAAACTATTTCCTTGTTTGTTCACATCCATTCAGTAGATAGATGTGTGAAATGAATAGAATAAATATATTTTTTACCATCAATTATTATTATATAGTTACCAATAATACGTTTGCTATGAATGATTATCAGTTGAAAATATTCGATTAAAATTCTTACTTATTACTTAATAAGTTATTATTACATACTTACAATTATTATTTATAATAACCTTTGGCTCAAACCTGAGCCAAAATTAACCATTAATATATTTTTTTATTCATTTGTGTTTATTGTATGTCGAAATTCCCTTTAAGAAAAAAATTAATTAATTTTAGTCGATATCCTCACTTGGACTATTTGTGTAGTGTTAGGTCTACCCTTACGCATACCTCGAGTCTTAACCTGAAAAATAATCATTAGAACCATTTAAAGCTATTAAATGTAGCTCTGGAGCGAAAAGGTTTAATTTTATAAAAGGATTCACAAATCGATGTGGGGGAAAAAACTTAGTGCTTAAAGCGAAAGAAAAAAATTAAAATGCTAGATGACAGGTCTTTCTTTTCACATCCAAACATGGAACATGGTTTACACAACAACTCCCTTGAGATCGCATTTTCGCTGCGGATGGGCACCTTTGAGATTGTGTTTCTCCATAAGCCACAGACAACTTAACCATTTAAGCGGCATCGACGAGATACCTCGCCTCGTTAAAATCCTCTTATTTTAGCATTGACAAGTTCGGATATTTTTAAAGTTGATTTCTCAATGGAACACTTTTTCCTACACCCCTTACTTTGCACCTACTGAAAAGCAGAGCTTACTTCATTAAAAAAGATACGGCTTCTGCTGTGTCAATTGTAGGTTTAATTAGAAATTTGAGAAAATCATCAACACTATACGGCTGTCGGAAAATTAATCATTCAATAATAATCAATTACTAAAAATTTAAATATTAATTTCAAATTATTAATATTTTTATTTCATTTTCCTAATTATTTTGTTTTATTGGAATGTGAGGCAGAGACCCGGCCAAAGAGTATAAAAACTCATAAATAGAATTTCAAATTTTTTTTATTTGTTTTCATGTTAAATCGAACCACATATTTTGCTGTGATTATAGGAGAAATGTTATAGTGAATGGAAAAGGGGAGATTAAAAAATTGCTCATTGTACCCAGAAGAAAGAAATTTTCTAGTGAAATGAAGAGCGAAGAAAAGGAAGAATTTATAGTGCAATAATCAAATATAGAAAAATCACTAATAAAATCGATCTGACGATGGAATTCAAAAATCATATCCGTAAACAAAATTCGCCAGTAATCATCAAAGTCGCGCTTTACAAATTTCGAGCACGTCGGGAAACTTTGCATTTGTGATAACAGCGATTTCCCATATAACGTCGATTCTTTGATTTGATTCACCGATAGGTTATACAAATGGAGAAAGATTTGGGGGGAAAAAAAGAGGAATCAGTGAGTCTTAAACGTTTATGATGATAGGCCTTGCACTTTTTCAAGCAAAACGATCGATTTTATCACTCGTTGGTGACCCGGAGAAAGAGATTTGTACTCTATAGGCCTACACTAATGCGAATACATATAAGTTAATCGCATCAAAAAAATCCCTTGGGCTAAATTCACAAAAATTTCTATTTTCTTTGTGTTTTTGTTTTCTTTCTTTCTTTCTTCTTTTTGAGCGCGCTATTTGATCTGAATACATTTCTGACATTACTATCTTTAATGATGTCGAAAATTATACCCAAAGCAATGACACTTGAGTGGAGAACCCCCCCCCCCCCCTCTTCCCAGAAATGTTTTCTTTTTCATGGTAGTCTAGTAAATATTGCTTAATGAAAACTAAAATAGCAAAAATATTTTTTAATCCTTTATTTTGACGTATTGCTCTCAAAAGCAACGTGGTTTTTGTTATATGTTTCAAATAAAGGAATAATAAGTTTTCATGTCTGCCTAGGGACTACTTGTTCCATCTTTGCAGAGCACCTCTGGTCATTGAGAAACGCTGATCTAAACAGTTTGATTTATTTTAAATCAGTTGTATCGAATCACATTAATGTCATTTTATTTTATCAAGCGTGCAGTATTAACAATACATTTTTTTTTTAGTAGGCTTACTAATTTGAAATTAAGAAAATAATAATTCAAGTGGCCTATATAAGATTTGTAAAACATTGTGTTGGCTTAGCATAGCATATACGATTGAAAATATGTGTAAAATACGTGAAATGCGGTGGTGTGGGTGTTCGAGCATCCTACCGAATTTCATATCATGCGAGAGGAATGATTAAGGAATCAAAGTTTCTAACGAGAAACTCAAGTTGAGCATCCACGGGTCCAAAACAATTCCGACGCCTCGGTCAGGGGTGTTACGTTCCCCACATCCTACAGTCCATATGCTGGAATCTTAAAAGGGCTCTTTGTAGTAAATTTATAGAATGCATTGATTGATGATATGCACCCCGTGCTAGGGTGCATATCATCGAAATTAAATCTTTTAATTTGTGTTGATTACATAGCTTAGGTCTACTACTACAAGAGGGTTGCGAGGCGCATGTGCGTTTTAGTAGTAGTAATAGCCTGCTATTTACTTTATGGAATTATACAATGGTTGTTAAAAATTATACATACATTTTTTTTATCTTATTTAAATTTAAATCGATGTACGATGAAAATAATCGATTGAAAGCATTTTTGAGAAATGCATATACAGTATTAGAATTTAAATTTATCAACTATATAAATTTTTTTAAACTTTAATTTCATTCTTATTGTGTGGAAAATTTCGTGTGCACTAAAGATTCATGTGTGATAAAGATTTTTGCCGATCATACAAGATGCCAGAGGAATCCGAAAGATCAAGGAGTTTTTCACTAATAGGGTTGTTAATAAATGGAATAGCTCACCTCCGGGGGTCGTGAATTCTAACACAATTGATACGTTTACGAAGTACGATAGACATAGATGGGATAAAGCGAGAAGTTATTCATACTTAGATTAAGACAACCATAACCTATTTTTTAGGCAGTCTATTATATAGTATTAATTTTTTTTTGATGATATATATGGTTTTACATTGGGTTGCTGTATTTTGGTCTTATTTGGCATCCATATTTTTTATGGGCATAATTTTTTCAGCCACCTCCATTGGCAACCAAGGAGACGAAATGTCCCATACTGGTTGTTACAATGAATGGGTTTATAAAATATAGTTCAGTGAAATTATTTTTAGATATATGATGGGGAAAAAAACAATACAAAAAGAAAGATAGTAGTTACGAATAAAAATAGTATAATTAACAGAAAATAAATAAAATATGTTAAAGATAAATATAATAAAGGATGTTCTCATGTGCAACGGTGGAGGTGCTATAAAAATTACACATTGGGATACCCCGTTGGATCCTTGTGACCTTTGTATTTGTATTTTTGTAATTAATTATGGTTTTTAAATTATGTTTATAAAAGATCAGCGAAACACTTGAAAAAAAAAATTATCATCCCAGTACCGTTCCAGACCTAGTAGAAAATTACATAAATCGAATACATCTGAAGTTTTACAATCCATTTATGATAATTCCAAAATAATTCTCCCCCATAACGAAAGCGTTATCTTTAGTTTCGTCCGCAAAAAAAAGAAGAATCAAACAAATAAGTAGAATAAACTTGTAATTACTGGAGAATTGAAACAAAATCTACGCGTAAGTCCAGAATTAGCATGGAATCAGATTTCAAGGAATTATTAGGTACTTACCGTTGTTGTGCAGCAGTTTCGGATACTTGATAACCCGCTCAAGTTATTAAACGAAAATGATTGTAATTACGGATGATCTCTCTCTCTCTCTCTCCGGGCTAATAGGATTACTGTCTTACTGGCTGGTGTGTCGCCGACTATTATTCCAGATCACTTGAACATGCAAATTGATGATTATGCACAGATAAACATCAAATATCTTCTCTTCTTCAGGATAATTCGTCGGAATTGGTCAAGATCACTTTTTTAATTTGTTCACGCCGATGTTATTATTATTATTATTATTTTTGCTTAAAAGATAACAAATCTGTCTCAATGATTATTGATGTACGAGGGGGAAAAAAAAAACCGTCCGCTCACAGTAAATGCTGAAACATCAACAGATCGCCTAGCCTCAAAATCTCGCTCACCGAGAGTTGTTGCTCAGTTGCTCACCTTGACGTCACAGCGGGAGATTTAGATAGGAAAAAAAAAAGTAGTAAAAAGTGTATAGAGACGGAGAGAGAAAGAGAAAATAGGAAGGAGGAGAGAGAAGAGAGAGAGAGAGAAAAAAAAAGCAAACGTCACTAAGCCACGCCTTTTGTCACTCATCCTCCAATGGGAATACGGATGCTTCCGAAGTCCAGCCGAATGGAATGCGATCAAGGATGGATCCCGTTTGTCTATTTGTCGCTCGACGGAGGTGTTGAAATTTAAGAGGATGTAAAAGCGGGGGTGGATGACATTATAGGGGAGGGGAAAGCAAAAAAAAAAAATGAAATAAATCGTCCAATCCCCCTTTTTTCAAGTGCTCCTCAAATGCTGACCACGCCGATGATGATGATGATGATGATAGCCCAGTACGGTGTTGTGTGTAGATATATATTTAATCCCGGGTATTAGCAGCCATTAAATTAGTTATCGCGTGTATAATTTCAACAAAGGGAGTGCGATAAGACCAGGAAGTTGACGCGCTGTTGTTTAAATTCACGTCGGGGTGAATGATCTGCCCTGTGTCAGTGGCGGTTTTTTTTCAGTCAAAACAAACTTTTATCGGTTTTAATTGAGTGACTTTTTTTTTTATGTAGGATATGGCATCTTTTGTGTAGTGTGAGATTTGAAACAGCGATCGGCTCGGTAAAAATTTGAATACACGTTGATTTCAAATCCTTTAGGGCAGGGGGTGCACAACCTCTGGCCCGCGGACCAGATGCGTCTCGCCAATGTGGGATGTCTATCCGACCCGTGAAAGGTGTTCTTGTAAAAAATTATCAATGCACACGAATAAATGCCTCGGTGGACCATATTCATTTCTTTTCTCATATAAAAATACGGGAAATTTATATATTATATCGTATCTATAGCGTACAGCAGAGGTTCTCAAACTTTTTCCAACCTGTGCCATCACCATTGGCGTACGCAAAACGGGAGCCTCGGCTTCAAGACGAGATTATCGTTCTATTTTGCAAGAAAAAAACGTAAACCCCTTCCCCCTTGAGAAGAAAAAAAAAATGAGCCCCCCCCCCCGGAGAAAATTCTGCGTACGCCTATGGTGCCCCCTATTCAATGATTATCCTCGAGCTCTGCTGGCTCCCCAGAGCTGTTTAACAAAGGATATTTTCGAAAAACCTTCGCTCCGCGGCGCACAGTTTGACAACCCCTCGCCTATCACCAATTATCACAACAAAAAAAATTGTCATAGGAAAGTTGCCAATAATGACCAAAACAGTTGTCAATATCAAGTAAAGTTGCCCATACAGCCAAAAACAAAAATTGCGAAAAGAAAGTAAAATTGCCATCTATCGCTGAAAAATCGCTAATGGTGGAAATAAAGAGCTACTGCAAAGCGCAGCAGGTTAAAATGTAATTCACCAGAAAAAAAAGAAAAAACCGTATATTTTTTACTAATATTTAAGAAGAATATATTTATACTACTATAACCAATTATCATAGATTCATAATTATCATAATGAAATTAATAAATTATGAAAATCCTGTAATTTTAATTATTGATTTCAAAAATTCAAGTAAGCCTTGTTAAAATCAAGGGAAAAAACGGGACATTTCAAAAAAGTTAGGGATTTTCAAATTTACGGGAATGTCCCGTAAAATACAAGTCATATGGTCATCACCTGTTTTTGGGCACCGCAAGCGACAAAAATGCCGCATATCTGGTCCACGGACTGAAAGGGATGTCATTCCTGCTTTAGAGAATAGGCTCTTCAGAGTTTTTTTTTTAATGAAGATTTTTGAAATCAAATGTCCTATATTTCACATTAGACAGGCCTACTGATGATAAAGTAGGCGTCTATTCGTAATAATATGAAAATTTCAGATCGTTGTCGATTTCACGATAACAAGGCTACGAATTCGAACGCGATAATTTATCCAGCTTTGTCGTCGAGCAATCCATTGAAGTTTACTGAGCAGTTCATTGACAACGCCCGAGTAGTGCTGTGATGAGATGCTCGTCTACCACCATGAAAGTTATCGTTAGATCCGTGGGTTCGACCCCGGGGGAATAACATTTTAGATAAAAAGTTCTTTCCCTATAGTTTATTGACAATTCCAGCCCCTTAAATGGGATAATGGCTAAAATTGACGGGTTTTTTGGCAGAGCCTGGGTGGTGTAGGTGAGTTTATGGTTTAAAAGTTTATTGGCAATTCACTGAATAATTCATAAGAAATTCATCACAAAAATTTATTCACATTTTACCTACAGTTGAAACATAATTTGCCACTAATTTATCAACAATAATCTTTATATCTCATTATCGACATTAATTTTTCAAAAGTTTATAGAGTAATTTATTGATAATTTGTTAACATCTGGGAAAGGAACTTTTCTGGATTACATGCCGAAGCAAACTTTGGGAACAAAGTTTGTTCTCAATACCACTGGAATCGAAACTTGGTCATCTGGCGATCCGAGCAATCAAACCAATCGATACACGAAAGAGACGTAACCCTTTTATTCCTACAAGCGTAATACAAAAGAGACCCTGGTTCAGTTCTTGACAACAAACTTTTCTTTCCAAAGTTAACCTCAGCTTTATATTCAAGCAGTTTTTTTTTCCTATACTTATTGTGCGCTGAGAGGAAGACAAAAAAAGAACAATTTTTTGTTCGTTCAACCCTTTATAATTTATCAACAGTTTCACTTGCACTTTATCAACAGCATATAAAGCAATTTATTAAACGTTCACCGAGAAATTTATCAACAGTTCATGATACAAAGTTTCTGGCGCAGTTCATTAATATTTTATTTCAATACTTCTTTATTTATTGTATGAAATTAAAGTATTATTTTGAATTTATTTCAATCAATCGGGTCAGTAAAAAAGTAGCATACTGAAATTTAATGGTAAAGAAAAAACACATAGTATATATTGGGTAAAAATCATTACCTCGCCAGCACCACTGCTCATTGCAACACTCATAAATGCTCAACTACAAAATTTCGGAATCGGGAGAATACACCCTGCCCCGCTTATTCGGATAACGGATACGCCAATAAAATCCTCTGGCATCAGAATTTCTTCCATAGATGCAATGTTAAAGTTCTTCGCTTAATAAAATAATTTCAACGATTTTCCTCACTTAATCGAACATTACGTTTCACACGTCAACTGTTAATACACATCAACCACTATGCACATAATGATTTTATTAAACGAAACTTTTGGAATTAATGAAAATGTGTTACTAGGTTGACATAAATACATTTGAGAGTAGGTTCCAGCCTCCAAGCGTTCGAGTTGTCTTCAATACTTACATTTAATTATTTTATTTTTGTTCTCTGTTGAGCCAATAGAGGGTGCTAACTTTCCTAATGAAAAGTAAAATCTTGAGTATTGTGATCAATTGATCATTGTAATTAAACATAATTTTCATTCTCTCAGCCACCTTGTTGGCATTATACTTGTTGTGGTCTTGTATTTCATTTTTGATGTCTGATCAAGCTTTATTAAAATTTTATCCTTCATCAGTTTTTCAATGTTCAAAAAAACTACTAACGTTGTAAATTGGCGAGCGATTTGTTCCCCGAATAATTGGATATAATGTGTGATGAAATCGTTGATATCCTATTAAGCGGGGCCGACTGTATTGATCAACAACCCCATTCACGGAATAGCATATTCGAGTTTGAATACATGATAGAATAACCATATGGGTGCTCTTCGTCTGATCACGTGCACAAACGGTGCTCGTAACTCGTAAAAGGTTGAAGGCCTTTGGTTCAGGTCATCTCGAAGAAATGATGCCGAACACCCGAATAAGAAAAAATAAATGCGGGAAAAGTGAGTTGGAAACTTTCTTCAGGAAATAAAAATATTTATTCTGAATTATCACCTGGAAAATGATGTAACAATAAATGCGACCTCAAGCAAATAAATCTCACGAAATGAAGAAAGGAAATATAATGTCTCTATTGCTGAACTTTCTCAGTATCGAAGAGAGTCAATCCCGTGGAAGCGAGCGAGCACCAAACACTTGCATCCCTTTTGACGGTCGTTGGCCATGGATTCCGCGGCCTCTACCGCCAAAGCCGTTTTTTGCTCCGGTGAACTTCGCCTATGTCAATGGCAGAAAAGAAAAAGGCCGCGCTCTCTGCCACACAAACCATGTATGTAATCCCCTACTTGCGACGGAAAATGATAATAATACAAACAAAAAAACTACTGCGAAAGCTTTAACAGATTTTCATAGGTCGTCAACCTGTGAAATGTAGGGAAAAAAATTAGATAAAATTATAAAATTATATTTTTTTAAAAATAAAATAAATCATGGATTTTTTTTTTTTTTTAGATTTATAATTAAAATTATTGTTTCAATTTTGTTTCAAACAACTGAAAACATAATTTTGTGTTATAATTTATATAATCAAGGTATGAAGAATATAGAACAATGTTTGTTTTTTTTTTCAATATTTTTGCAAGTAGTAGCCTACAGACCGGTAAAAGTAGCTGCAACAATTACGGTGGACCAGCGGGATTGGAGAAATAATTTGCGGACTGCAAAAGGTGAATGAGTAGGAGCAATATTTTAACAAATGAATGGGAGAAATAATTTGCTTAGTTTGCGAAAAATAAATAAATAGGAAGGCAGTGCCGTCTTAACACATGAGCCCACCTAGGCACGGCCCGGGGCCTCATGAAAATGAAATCTGGTAAATTTTCGAAATTAAACATATGAATCGGCAGCCAGGTAGAGGGCCCCAGAAGAATCACTTTGCCCGAGATCCTAGGATGCTCTTAAGACGGCCCTGGTAGGAGGAATGATTTGTGGACTGACAAACAATAAAATCGGACAAATAATTTGAGGATTGGGAAAATGGCAATAATTTGCAGTCCCGCTGAAGACTAGGACAGAAACGAAAACGAATATAAAGGCGGTATAATATTTATTAATGGTAAAATTATATAGCGGTTATATGAATTTGAATTGAAATGCTTCGCGGACCGGCACCGGTCAGTGGAGCATCGGTGGAAGAACAGTGATATAAAGTGAAATATTTGTAATTGGGTGTTGTTTCCTTTTGATGCGTATATCTCGTTTTAACATGAGTGGTTATTTTTTCCACATCTTTCTATATGGACAATTAGTTTTTGAAAACTTCATTTAATGAGTGCAAAATTCCCTAGAAACGATTTTTTTTTATTTGAAAGCACTTACTTTCTTGCAATGACGGAAAGCGTTATCGATTCAAGGAATGACACGATATGGGTTTTCTCATGCAGTCAATGATGTATCAAGCTCTACTGATTATAACATAACTGAGTGAGGGAGGAAAATCAAATAAAAATCGCCATCTTATTAGTGCTTTTTAGCAGCAGTAAATAGCGTTATACAAGGTGGCAAATACAAGGCAATGCCTATCCCGATGAGTCATAAAGTTTTTCCCAAAAACCTTTTAATTCCTTTTAACCTCTACTGACTTATAGAGCAATGGTTAATACTATTAAAGTATGCAATTTACTTAATGTGAACTGTAGTTCAGGGCCGCCTAAAGGTCATCATGGGCTCCCGGGCCAAGGGATTTTTCCGAGGCTCTTCCTGTAAATTCTCGAAAAATTCAACTACTTATTATTTTTCTGAGGTCCCCTCTTCTCTTGAGGCCCCCAGGCCGTGCCTGGGTGGGGCCCGTGCGTTAAGACGCCACTGCTGTAGTTTATTGTGCGTTCCTTATAAATCAGCAGTAATGAGTGTCCAGCGTTCACTTTTTTTCAGGAAGATTACTTATTTCCCCTTACCGCATTGTACTCGTGAACCGTTGATCCTACAAGCATACTTCCAATTAGGAAAATTATCCGCATAACGTGTAGAATTCAGATACGTCATTCGTATCGCGGGGGGGGGGGGGGGGGAGGGTGTTGTACAATTTTTTAAAAAATTAACTCATTCTATAGACATCCTGTCCTCAAAAGTTGTTGCCCTGTCGTTCCTTGCCCCTCCCCCCCCCCAAAAAAGAAATCCACATTTATAAGTAGATTCGCAGAGTCAAAAATCGGAAGAAAGTTGGGGAAGAACAGCATAAATAGGGGCGAAAAGCGTTGTCCGTTAGTTTTTGCTGTTCTTTCCCAACTTTTCTCCGATTTTGAAATCAAATATCTGAGTGATTACTACACTTACAAATGTGAAAGTTTTTCTGTTGGTCTCAGGCAACAACTTTCTAATTGGGTTTTTTAGAACAGGGTGTCCTATAAAAAAGTTATTATTATTATTTTTTTTTAATAACTATACAACATGAATGCGGTATCTGAGTTCTACACTTAGCCTATTATTTGGATAATTTCTCTTACTGGAATTCTCTCTATGCCTCTAGGATCAACGATTCGCCAGTAATATGCGGCCAATGGAATCAAGTAGTCACCTGTATACAGCGGGGATTCTTAGACTTTTGTGTTCCACGGACCGTTTGAGCTGATAACATAAAGACCACGGGAGGATCCTTTCACAAAATTATATTCAGTACATAGGCGTACGCAGAATTTTCTCAAGGGGAGAGGGTTAAATTTTTTCCTGCAAAATAACACTATAATCTCGGCTTTGGGGGGGAGGATGCTCCCCCCCCCCTTTGCGTACGCCAATGATTCAGTGCATAACAACAAAATCTAACATATTTTCTCTACCATTTCCATAAAGAAGTGCCCCTAGAGAAGAATATGTTCCTATTTCTTCATTGGGGGACACACACTCATACTTCCGGCAGAACTCAATCGGTAGTAAATTGCCTATGGCGATAGACTGGAGTTGTGCTCGGTGTGAATGAATGAATGAATGTATGTATTTCTTCATTAAGACGTTCCAGAAGTTTGAAAGCTTTCTGATGGATGGTCACGACTGCGCATAGCTCATATACCAAGGCAACGTTGACTGTAGATACCCTGATATAAATATGAGACCTCAACGCCGCTCCAATCTTCAAAGAAGATCCAATATTTAACTTGAATGCGATTAAAGAGCCAACTGTAGAAAATATAATGTATCAAGTTTTCATGCAATTCCCTAACACAGTCATCAAAAATTTAAATATGTCGATCCCACTTAAAACGTTCCCACTTAGAGCGTTTTCCCACTTGGTACGACGTATTTTCGTGATCTCAAATCTAAGCAATTGTTATTAAGATTTCCTGCTTAAAACGTTTTCCCGCGTATAACGTTTTTTATGACGGTTTTGCGAAAAATGTTATAAGCGGGATGAATTGTATATTTACACCTGTTGGGCCGAGAGCATTTTACTAGCTTTTAACTACTGTTCTCTTCCCTGTCCCAGCTTTCTTTATCACATTAAGAATAACTGTTCTGCCGTGTCCATTCAAATATAGTTTTTTCTTTCTCTCTGTATTTTCTTTCAAATACTGCAAAATATGCAATTTAATTATAAACTTTAGATTGTAATAATTTTATCGTAATTTACTGGAACAAATAAATTATATTACGTCATATAAGACGTTAATTTCATTTATTAGCTAAGTGTGTTTTTCGAAAAATTATTATCTAAAATTACATAAAATCGGGGATTTTTTCACTTTGTGATAATCTATCGTTATCTCCTATTTTGTTGAATTTTCTTTTACGTTTAATCTTTCAGTAGAAACCTGTATCGTGTTAATTCGTAGTAAATGAATGATCGAAGTATTTAAATTGGAATATAACGTAGTAATACGTGATGAATATAAGCATAAAAGTTTTATTCATTAGACATTCAGATATAATTTTCCTCGACCGTGGGATTGCATGCATATTACCATGGTCACACGATTCTACTTGGCTCTTTTTATCGAGACAACTATCGTAATGGCTTGTAATATGCATCGAGAACAAAAAGCTATCGTCATTAAATTGATTTCCTTCAGTCAAACGGGACCAACTTCTGATACACACAGAGAGAGAGGGACGTACAAAAGGACGTCGGAAAGTATCTTGACCTGACTACTAATAAGACGTGTATCGATTCCAATCTTCGCGATGACTGGAAAGAAAAATTGTCAGCTTACTGGAAGTGAAACTCAGTCAGTCAACGTTGTGTTTGTTCCATTATCTTGACCAATTTACTACGAAGCAAAGATAGGAATTTTAAGCTATTGTAGAGGACCTTCTGTCTCTTGTATGATATCTACTCTTTCCGCGTGCGAACGACGAGTATCCGAGTCGTGACTCGAATTCGAGTCGATGTTGTGCTTACTTACTAACGGGAGTCGGATCTATTGTACAATGATATATATCTCTTACAACGAATATCTTGCACATAACAATGTCCAGGCTTTCGATCTATCTCTACGCGAAAATTATTATTTTACAAAGCTGCTAACTCAGACTAATACTTTCATGTGCTATTGAACAAGACCATGTTCTCTCTTCCATTGGGAGATGCAAAATGTGTGGTCGAAAAGTATTACGGGCTTAAAATGTATTCTGACTTTAACTGCCATCTCATGTCCATGTACAAGGCGTCCATAATTAAAAGGCTTATTTTTTGAAGTAGCCTACAGGCGAAACCAGTCATCAGAAAAGTGTAAAATTTTGTGGAGGAGTAGGGTGATTTTAGCGGTTTTGGTGCACAATAGGACTGCGCATTTGCTGCGCATCAAACAATAGGGCTCCCCACTTGCTGCGCATCAAACAATAGGGCTCCCCACTTGCTGCGCATCAAACAAATGGGTGCTTCGCACTTGTTGAGGCTCGCTAGATGGCGCTTCCTATGACGTCATTCCTAAATTATCGTTCTTGCCTATGATGTCATTCCCAAATTATCGTTTTTCAGGGGGGTCATTCCTAAATTAAACTTTATTTCCCAAGTGATGATTTTTTTCAGGGAACATTCCTAAATTAAACTTTTGAATTCATTTTCTGACTTAGAAAAAATTTGCTCCTAAATTAAACTTTATTTCCTGACTTGTTTTTTTTTTTTTTGGAGGGATGCTCCTAAATTTTTTTTTTCCATCCCAAGTGATGAGATTATTTCAAAGAGGGGTCATTCCTAAATTAATCTTTTCTTCCACAAATTATTGTTTTTTTACTGACTTAGTTATTTTTCTAATGATTTTTTTTTTTTCATTCCTAAATTAAACTTTTTTTTTCACATATCAAGCTGTAAAATAAAATTCCCTCAAAAAGAAATGTTATTGACTTTTCATCATACTCAAGCTGAAAAAAAAAAAATCACACGTAACTCAATTAATGACAGAAGCATTGATGATAAAGAAAATTAAATTTTAATGATACACAAAATAAATGAGAAAAAATATATATACAAGAATAAATGGAAAAAATATATATACAAAATAAATGGAAAAAAATATATACAAAATAAATGGAAAAATATGTTAAAATAAATGGGAAAAAATATGTACATCAGTGTCCATGTAGCACTGTTCATCGAATGGCATAGTGGCCATACGCATATGTTTTAATGCCATCACCGAGAATATAGCGTTTATCGTCGCGAGGGCACAGCGACGTTTTGCGGAGGGCGACCGTTTGAAGTTTGTGGTTACTGGAGGAGATTTTTAGCATAGTATTTTTGATCGAGGAGTTGTTGCGGAGGCAAGTCAGATAATCTTGATGTTTTAGTTGTTTTTTAACAACCGCACGAACGACCCCTTTGGCGGTCTTTTTCTCCGCGACTGCTGTGACCATGCTGTACATTTTTGATCTTAATCCGACGAATTCCACAACGGGTTCGCCGCCGTTCTCGTCCTTCATGACGCCCACCACTTTTTTGTTGTGCAGGCTAAACAGAGGATGATCACCGGGGTAATTTGACGTGTCGAACCTGTGTAGCTCCTCCCTCATGTCTTTGTAAATGTCACCGGTTTTTATCTCGTAGAGGAATGAATCTGTATCTGTGAACAAAACTTCCACACCGGGTCCGTACTTTTTCTTCATAAAATTATAATGGAAGTCCGCCATCAAGTGTTTGGACAGGTCCAAAATCGTGACACCGGTATATATGGGCCTGTCCAGATGGATTTTCGTCTTCAACATCTTGATGACGGCTAACTCACCGGTGATTATCCTGAAGCATTCGAATGCCGGGGATGATATTAGCTTCCTCAAGCTCTTCTGATTGTTGGCGAGACGGATGTCGACGTGCTTCCTCAAATTTTCTAGCGATTTCCCGTACACAGCGTTGTTGAGGAGCTTATAGAAGTCCTTTTCGAATTCGCACCGGGCTTGCTTCCTCTTTTCCGTATTGAACGCTATGTACGGGCGTATCCAGGGCTCCTGTGTGAATTCGACTGCACGCCGAACACCCGTCAGCTTCATTCCCAGCGACGTGTATAACTTCAGGCACCGGTAATGGATCACATAGGAAGTTTTGTTCATCAGATTTGGTGAGAGCTTTTTGGATGGTTTATCACCGGGTCTTCTGATGAATGGAGAGAGCATGTCACCAGTAATTTCAATGTTTTCTGCCGCCAAGGGGAAACAATTGTGCTCGTCGTGCAACTTCACCGGGTATTCCATGTCCACTTCTAAAATATACCCCTTGACGGCGTTGTCATCGATGTTGAGAAAATCGATGCTCTCAAGTTCACTGGGGGACAACCATCTGAAGTCTCTCACCGGGAGGGGCTCCATCATACACTTTCCATATAAATTATTCACATCATAGTACATGATATATGATGTAGGTTCACTGGGGTTATAACCGGGTATTAACGGGTTGTTGGCTCGCGCATACCGCTTGGAGATCACTGAGACCCCACCTCGGATACCTTTCTCCATGAAGAGATGCATGTCCGGATCGTTGATCAATTCGAGCTTGACACCGGTCATTCGCAGACATGCGTTCCAGGCCAATCCCGGGGATGTGAACGTATGCACCGGGTCGATCTTGTAGTTTTCTTCGCAGAGTTTTCTAAAACTCTCGAACACATCCCCGAGAAGCAGCACGTCAGTCTTCACGTAGAGGTTGTGGTAATCACCGAGGTTGGAACACCGGAATTCTCTCCAAACGGTATGCGCATATGTATACTCGTCACTGGTTATATGTTGATCCCCCAGAGAGGTGTAAAAGGCCTCTCGTGGGGGCAGCACCGGATCTTCGAACTTCTCAAACGAGTCAACGTACTCGTACGGATAACATCCTTTACGTTGAAGAAGATGACTCGTAGCTCCAAAACATTTCTTCATGTTGTTGAAGTCACCGGGGTTCATCGCTTGCACGAGCGAATCCAACGACGCCGCCAAGAACTGGTTGGAATCCAGGAATCGCAGGCGACCGAGAGAAAAGGAGATAAATTTCTCCATATTCCTCCCGATCACCTGGATCCTGCGATCGGGGTACCGGGAAAGTCCTTGCATCAGGAAATGAGCGTCGTAGTTTTGTAAATTGTGAAATATAACCGGGATGTGACGTCTTAACCTGAGCTGGAGATTGCACTTCTGATGCAGCGCCGCTCTAAAACCACCGGTGATGTGACAGTGGTCACGAACCCTGTCGTCACCGAGTGGGCGGTCGCACACCATACAAGTGGTCGCATTCCCGAATCTCTCTTCATCTTCAGCTGTCATCTGCAGAGGCACCGGGTTGTCGAGCTTGCCCATAACCACTCGTTCTTCTTCGACGAGACACCGGAAGAAGACGTCCACGCAATCTTCACCCCTGTACACTGTGGGCTCTTTCACGTATACACCATCGGGCCCCACGACCGTATACGCGAATCCACAGGGGCGGTGAAGGCTCTTCTGGGTTGTGCTAGAGAGAGACGGGTTCGGCTTACAGCTGTCCACCTTCTCCAAGATCGCCTCAAAGTCCGCATATATGACGTATGGAACGTGCAGCTGGTAATGGTTGTTCTTGAAGAACATCACGTTGTCGTCTACACCGGGATACGTCACTCGTTGCAGACCGTGTGTCTGGCAAAGTGGTTCGTGCGCATTCAGCTGCTCGAGGGAGGAGAAGCGTTGCAAGCAATAATTGCAAAAGTGGGATGCACCTTCATACTTGGTCGTGTAGGAAAGCAAACGAGACATGTTTTGGATGAGGCAGTAGTGCGACGTTGTCTCGTTGCTGATGAACAAGAGGTTGATTGGTGTACCAGACACCACCTCACTAATCCTGAGAGGAAAGACTTCTCCCCCCTCCAACCCAAAGACGTTAATGCGCACTGAATTCGCAGCTTCGAACCGTGGGATTTGTTTAAGTGTCACCGGGTATACTAATTCACTGGTATTCAATTCATTCTCATACTGAATATAGTTGAACACCCTTTCGGGGTTTTGCTTCACCGGGTGTAGGGCAGCCAACACACACCAGAGAAAGCATTTCTCATCATCGTTCTTTACATTTACCACTGCTCTTCTGCTGGCTACCCCCTTTGGCAGCGGAATATAAGTGGCGGCCGCTAGTGGTTGGTATTGCGCCGTGTTTAGCTCAAGCAAGAGCACGCGCTCGAGCACCCAACCACTTCCGCTGCCTTCAAAATCCTCTGTCGCCTGCTTTACCTTTACGAAGGCTATTTGTAGGTGCTCTTCTATCTGGTCGGCGGTTAAAGTGGTGAGCATTTTACTTCGAAGATACCCGTTGCAGAACTCGTCCTCGCCGTCACTTCCTTTCCTGGAAAAAACAGCAGTCGCGACGATGTTCCATTTAAGGGACCTGTGGGTGGTCATGTCCTCCCTCAACAGCCGCGTCAACTCCTCTCTCACGCTGTCGAGGAAGGTGGTCATATCCATTTCGGTGTCTGGGGTGGGGATCAATTCGTGCGTCGACAACATGTCGAGTGCGCGCCTGACTTGCCCTCCTCCTCCTAGCTGTGCTCCTCCTTGGGGTGCTCCAAGCTGCTGCTGTGCCCCATGGCTCGGTGATGGCCGCTGTGGTGGTGCTCCTCCTTGCGCCCACTGTGGGGACGCATCATGCTGGGGTGGTCCTGCTCGGTGATGGCTCGGTGATGGCCTCTGTGGTGGTGCTCCTTGTGCCCACTGTGGGGGCACACCATGCTGGGGTGGCGCACCATGCCCCATGGCACGCTGGTGGCGCATCAAATCGCTCTTGCGGTGAAACGCTGCATCGCACACCAAACACTTGTGGCGACGCTCGCCATGCGTTAGCCTGTGCTGATTCAGATTCCTACGCAAGGAAAACTCCTTGCCGCACGTCTCGCATAGGTGTCGCTCCTGAAAAACAAATAAAAAGGGAATGTAGGACACGTAAGTCTAACACAAGCAATGGATGAGAGGTATAGAAACCCACGTCTTCCCGCTAGTTTCGGTGGCGTATCCGCCCTCAAGCGCGTGCTCAAGTCATCAAAGAAAAAAGAAATCAGAGATTGGTTGGCTGGCGAGAGAGCGTACACGTTACACAGATCCATTAAAAAAGTGTTTCCCCGCAACAAAACAATAGTGGCCGGTCTAAACAGTCAATTTCAAATCGACTTGGTGGACATGCGTAATCTAGCAATTCACAACGATGGTTACAACTATCTTTTAACGTGCATCGACGTCTTTTCCAAGTACGGTTTCGTCGTGCCTCTCAAAAGGAAAACCGGTGACAGCGTGGCCAAAGCTTTAGAAAGCATCTTTCAACAACGTCAACCAGTGGCGCTACAGAGCGATAAGGGGCGCGAATTTATAGCGTCACCAGTCCAGCGCTACCTCAAGCGTCAAGGTGTAAAGTTTTTCACTACGGAGAACGAACAGATAAAGGCCAGCGTGGTGGAAAGATGGAACAGGTCTCTCAGAAACTGGATGTACAAGTACTTCACTGCCAAGAACACGTATCGCTACATCGACATGATCGAAGACCTCGTGTGGAGTTACAATCACAGGTATCACAGGTCTATAAAAATGAGGCCCGTGGACGTGAACCCCGGAAACGAGCCGGAGGTGTGGAACAATCTCTATGGGGATACACCCAAGAAACAAGATTGCAAGTTTAAAGTGGGTGATCACGTGCGCATCACAAGATCAAAACACACCTTCGAGAGGGGGTACGATTCTAATTTCACCGAAGAGATATTCGTGGTGACCGAGTGCGTGAAAAGGGAAATTCCCGTTTACAAGCTCGAGGACCTGATGGGGGAAGAAATCAAGGGCACATTCTACGCTGAAGAGATGGTAGGTGTAAAGATGGGAGAAAAATTTCCGATTGAAAAAGTTTTAAAGAAGAGGAGAAGAAAAGGAATTATTCAATACCTCGTGAAATTTCGGGGGTATCCGAAAAAATTCAACGCGTGGGTGGTCCTATAAAAACCCGGAAACAGTGCGCGCATCTGTCATTTCAGAGATGGCTTCTTTCTATCTCACTCTACCCAGCGATGCTTCCAGAGACTTTTTTCCCGACAACACGCTCTCGAGTTTCGTGGTTAAACTTCCAAACACCCTGGAATTCGAATCCGAGATGGAAGTCGCACTGTCGGAGATAATTTATCCCCATTCATTCCACAACATCACTCAAGAGACAAACACTTTCGAATTCGATGTCGGAAACAAGATAATGAAGACCGGTCGCATAGCCCCGGGTTTCTACGAGACGACCCCCGAACTGATCAAAGCCATATCCACTCAAAATTTTCAAGACAAGATTGGTGTGACGTACAATAAAATCACGAAAAAAGTTAAGGTGAACCTCAAGAAAGACACCAAGCTCAGTCTCAGACACGGTATAGCCGAAAACCTGGGTTTCGAACCCGGCCTGATAGAGGGTCCGACCATAGTCGAGGGTCCTTTCACAGCCGATCCTAAATTAGACTTTCATCTCTTGTACGTGTACTGCAACCTGGTCGAACCTCAGGTCGTGGGTAACACCTACGCCCCGCTACTGAGAATCGTGAAAACTAGCGGTCAGGACGGGGATATCGTCAGCGTGTCTTTCGAACGCGCCCATTACGTGCCGCTGGCCAGAAAGAGTTTCGACATCGTTCACATGTATTTAAGGACGCACATGGGCAAGTTTTTCACATTTCAACGTGGAAAGGTGATAGTGAAACTACACTTTAGACTGCGACATGCATTATAAACCGTACCGGAGCTGTGCCCACAGCATCAACGATTATTATCTCGCTCAGGCTGGAAACGGACTCGGATATTATCAGGGTAGCGCTCTGCAAAGAGGTTATGGCCTCGGATCTATATTCAGCTCTCTCTTCAGATCGGCCGTGCCCCTGTTGAAACGCGGTGCCAAGGCAGTCGGTTCTCAACTGTTGCGCTCTGGTGTGGATTTCGCCAACGACATCGTTCAAGGAAAAGACGCAAAGATCGCAGCTCGCGATCGTGCCAAGGAAGCCGGAAGGTCTCTCACGGATAAGGGGGCCAATAAAATCAAATCCATGCTCGGAGGAAAGAATAAAAGGAAGAGACTCGTCAAGAAAACCGTCAGTAAGAAGAGAGCTAGAAAGCTGTCGACATCCGATATATTCAGCGATGGCTTTAATCCACGAAAATTCTCATGAATGTTTGAAAAGCGAAGCCGATCTGTTCACGGTGCCACCCACGGAAACCTCTATAGAATCAGCCGAATGGGTCCAGTACCATCCCATATCTCAAGTGCGTGATTCGGGGGCCCCCATCGAATTTCACGTGGCCGGTAGTGCCGAAGAATACATAGACCTTTCTGCCACTCAGCTGTATGTCAGAGTAAAGGTGACAAAACCAGAAACCGCCGAAGCCGTATCGACGGCGAATAATTTCTTGCATACCCTTTTCTCTCAGATTGACGTCACGTTGAATGGAAGAACGCTCACAAACTCATCACACACTTATCCGTATCGAGCTTACCTGGAAACACTGCTTAACTACGGATCGGATGCAAAGAGAGGACCCCTGACAGCCGAGGGCTACTACAAGGACACTGCAGGTCACATGTCTGACCTCACCAAGAACGAAGGGGCCAAGAAGAGAGCTAAACTCGCGGAAAATTCTTTTGAAATGATGGGCGTGCCTCACGTCGACATATTCTATCAACCGAAGCTGATGCTCTCTCTCGTGGACTTGAAGATGAGACTGGTTCGATCGAAACCCGAGTTCTTTCTGATCACTGCTGCTCAGGGTTGCGACGTGGTTATCGAGCAAGCGAGTATTTTTGTGCGTAAAGTAAGAATGAATCCTGCTGTGGCTGTAGCGCATGCCATGGCGCTCGAGAAAACAACAGCCAAATATTGCATTAACCGCGTGATATGCAAGGTCTATTCGATATCCATGGGAAGCATGAGTTTCGTGCAAGATAACGTATTTCTGGGTGTCATGCCTAAGCGATTGGTTATGGGCATGGTGGACACGGAAGCATTCAACGGAACGTTCGGTTTGAACCCCTTCGACTTCAAGCACAACAACGTCAACTTTGTTTCTGTTTCTATCGATGGAAGACCCGTCCCCCACACGTCGCTACAACCAGACTTTAGGAACAGACACGTCATCAGAGCCTACAACACACTCTTCGTGGGCACCGGAAGGCCCGGAGAAGATAAAGGATGTGACGTGAGCAGAGAAGAATATGAAGCCGGCGGTTACAGCCTCTTCGCCTTCAACCTGATACCCGACATGAGTGACTGCGGACACGTGCACCTACAAAAGCAGGGTAATCTGCGAGTGGAACTCAAGTTTTCCTCAGCCTTGACCAAGACCGTGTCGGTTATCATATTTGCCGAATTCGAATCGTTGGTGGAAATAACAAAGTCCAGAAGCGTCTTGTGTGACTTTGCGGGATGAACACTAAACAGATAGAGCACGCCCTCTCGACACACCCCCACACTCGAAAGGCTTTCCTAGGTGTTTTTGCGAGTGACAATTTACCCGAAAATGTGATCGCTTATCCCGCTGCACTGGTTGTGAACACGGACAGAGAGAATGAACCCGGAACGCACTGGTTGGCTATTTACATCGAAAACGAAGCGAGAGCTGATTTCTTCGACTCTTACGGGAACCCGCCCACCTATTTCAAGAAGGGACACATAAACAGATTTCTACGACGCTACTCGCGCGTCGACTATAATGACGTCATGTTACAATCAGATAAGACAACCGTGTGCGGTCACTATGTGATTTTTTTTATCTATTCTCGATGTATCGGCAAAAGTATGAATAATATTGTATCGCGTTTTAATATGCAAAACGATATGCGCGTAGCAAGCTTTGTAAAGAAAAATTTTTCTGTTAAATAAAAGAGAAAAAAAATTCATTCATTTGTCATTTACTATGGAACCTTTCAAGCTGACACATCCGAGCACCGTGCTCATTGCCGGACCCACCGGTTCGGGAAAAACATATTTTCTCAGAGAACTATTAAAACACAGAAACGAAATGTTTCGAGAGCCTCGTCCGAAACGAGTTATATGGTTTTACGGCGAATATCAGACTTTGTTCGAAGATATGGAAGACTACGTTGAGTTTCGAGAGGGGAGCAATTTCGAAAGCGTGGAAGAAGACAGCTTGGTGATTTTAGATGACCTCATGAACGAGCTATCGGGCGAGAAAAAATTAGCAAACCTTTTCACAAAGTACAGTCACCACAGAAAATTGACCGTGATTTTCATAGTGCAGAACGTGTTTCACCAGGGGCGGGAAATGAGAAACGTTTCTCTGAACGCGCAATATATGTTTCTATTCAAAAATAGAAGAGATGTCAGTCAGGTGACCCACCTGGGACGTCAGCTGTTTCCCAATAAAATCAAATTTTTCAACGAGGTGTTCGAGGATAGCACGAAAAAACCGTATTCGTATTTAATGGTTGATTTACGACCCGAGACGGAGGAGGAAATGCGCCTGCGCACTAACGTGTTACCTGGGCAGACGCAATATATCTATAAACCCAGGAAATGAAACTTTCCATTTTCGAACATGACGGCTGTGATAGAGGTCGAGGGTTTCCAGCTGTCGGATAGAACATTCATAATCAAGGAGTTGGCGTGGTGTTTCATGCATTCGAGAGAAAATTTTCACTATGTATATAAACCGCCCAAAAAGTTTTCGGAATTATCTCCTAGAGATAGACACCAATGTCTCTACGTCACCAACAACATACACGAAATATCGTGGTCGGCGGGTGATGTACCTTTTGAAATGCTGGAGCAACATTTGCAGCGATTATCAAAAGTCGTATTGTATACGAAAGGCCACGACAAGTGTCGGATGCTACTGCAGCAGTACGGGTTAAAAGTTTATAATCTAGATGCGATTCTCTGCCCCAACATTGTGGACTTGCCAGAAGTGAGCGCGAACTGTTTTCTCCACGAAAACATGATAAAGCACTGCGCGCTGAAGAAGGCTATAGCATATAGCATATGGTTGGAATAAAAACATCGTTATTTTAAAGTATGGCATTGGAGAAGCAACAAGTGCTTCGTCTACTCTCTGCCTGTCCGAGGAATAAACGTAAGGATTTGTTGAAGAAATTACCGAAATCAGCATTAAAGACAGTCTGCGAGTGCTCACTCAATATTTTGAAGGGTGTCATACCGTTATCCTCAAAACAGAAAAATAAACTGAAAAGGCACAGAAATACACTTCGCAAACTCGCCTGCAAAAAGACGCCGCTATACGAGAAAAAGCGCGTGCTGATTCAGAAAGGAGGTTTTTTGTTCCAGTTAATCCCAGCCGCCATACAAACCCTCGCCACTTTGTTCACGAGATAATGGAGCACGCACAGAAATTCGCTCTGGTTCCAGAACAATTGTTATCGCGTCATGTGACCACAAAAGAGCAGCTTTCTGAGTTGGACAACGAGATGTTGAAAATACTTCGAAGCAAGGAGCCCGAAGCTATAAAAATTAAACTCTATCAGAATCTGCTGAACAAGAGAATCAACGTCGCCGAGAACAATCCACCGCGGTTACCAGAACCGAAAATTCAAGAAGTAGAAAAAGAGAAGAAAAAGAAAGTTGACGAATTACCAATAGCTCTGATTTCTGTCCCGAAATCGCAAAGAGGGCACTCAGAAAAAATTATCACGCATATAAATAAGCATCCGAACATATTAAAAATTAATTCTAACGGCTCGATCGTTTATAAGAGCAGACTCATCAAAGGAAGCGACATTCGCGATTTGATATCAAGTGTGGTCGGTCGGAGAAAATCACCCGTGGTGGGTCAAGAAATTTTCCTGAAAGCGCTAGAAGAAACCGGAGCTCCGAGAGATTATATAAAAAACCCATTTTTGAAACATATTTGGTTAGAGCTTTGAAATGCCAACAACAGTGGAAGCCGTGATCTACGATCAAAACAATAGAAAGCAGGGTATCGCATGGAAAACGGATGTACCGTCATTCGATTTACCGAGCTGCTGGTCCTACGAATTGGAGAGTAATGGAGAACTGATAAGACACAAGAGAATGTTCGCCATATTCACGATACTGATTGTTATATTATTTACTCTTATAGCAACAACATATAAAAATCAAATGGACTTTGAAAGATGTAATTCCTCTCTTCCGCTGGGAGGAAATATTTTTCTCACGTATTGTAATAAAACCTACGATATACGCTATTTTAGCGGAAATGCGCCCACTACGAAAGCCGTTAATCTCACCAGTGCGCAAATGTATAAATTGATTCACGAGTCTGCTGATGTACAATTGAATAAAAAAATTTCTATTTGAATTCTTGTGTCGTTTTGAAATTGTTTCGCGACATGAAATTCCCAGATGTTTCGCAGCTCTACCATTAAATAAAGTTTAAATACCTTACATGAAATAAATTTAACTTGAAATAAATTTACGCCTGAGAAATTGTTTCGCGACATGAAATACAACTGAATAATTTTTTTTCGATGAATGAAAATTTAACTCGCGACATAAATAAATTTGATTTGAAATTAAATTTAACTCGGAATAAAATTTAACTTGTAATGAAATTCCCAGATGTTTCGCAGCTCTACCATTAAATAAAGTTTAAATACCTTACATGAAATAAATTTAACTTGAAATAAATTTACGCCTGAGAAATTGTTTCGCGACATGAAATACAACTGAATAATTTTTTTTTCGATGAATGAAAATTTAACTCGCGACATAAATAAATTTGATTTGAAATTAAATTTAACTCGAAATAAAATTTAACTTGTAATGAAATTCCCAGATGTTTCGCAGCTCTACCATTAAATAAATGAGTTTAAATACCTTACATGAAATAAATTCAACTCGAAATAAAATTTACTCCTGAAAATTAATTTGGAATAAAATTTAACGCGCGATAATTTAAAAAAACAACTAACCTCTTTCTTCTTCTTCTCTGACGGAGCATATCCACTTGGTCCAGCTTCTACTGGCGCAGGACGCTTCAGGCATTGCTGGATGAAATTCTCCTCATCCTCAATCATTAATTTTATATCGCGATCACTAACTAAATCCTCGTTGAGACATTCATTGACGAAATTATCGTCATTTTCCAACAATCTAACTAATTCTTCTTTACTTATACCGAAATCGATAAAACTAGCCATTGCGCGAACGTACGAAGCGAAAGCTAAAAAACTTGATGCTGTCTGGACAAAACTCAAAAACGAAGTGAGAGGATCTGCAAAGAAGATGATACTTTTAATGAGATAAAGGGTTAGGAAGCGATAACGAGTCTCGTGTGCTATGCGTCATTACTCGGGCAGACAGTACTCATATAGTTATCAGTGTCGCGTGCAGAATAATCGAAGCAACGCGAGTGATGCATACTCACGTCAATATCATTATCAGTGATTTATGTAACATTGGATAGTGTATCGTTAGATATTGGTACTGTATCAGTGATGCATGCTCACATGAATATATTGTATCAGTGATTCACGTGAATGAGATAGTGATGCTACTCACATCATTATCAGTGATTCATGTAACATTGGATAGTGTATCATTAGATATTGGTACTGTATCAGTGATGCATGCTCACATGAATATATTGTATTAGTGATTCACGTGAATGAGATAGTGATGCTACTGGGTGCACTTTGAGATTCACAGTATATTCCTATACTTATGCTTATCAACTGCAACTGCAGTATATAAACTGCGGGACAGACACAATTCCTTAACTTAGTTCTCTCGCTCGCTTGGATACACTTCTCTCTCCGCAACTTGGTAAGATTTTTTTTTTCTATGGCTTCTTGCGTGTTAGATTTTGAGGGATTCTTGCTTAAAAGTGGGATATATGTTGTTAAGGAAATGGCTTGCTTTGATTTAAGCACAGGGAGAGTATATCACTCTCTCTACAAGCCGCCATTCTCTAGCAAGGAGCTATCCGAAGAAGATTTCCCACAAATGCTCTGGGTTAGCAGAAATCTTCTTAATATTAGATGGGGGGAAGGGCTTTTCGATTATAATTTAATGAAAATTCATCTCACCACTGTTAATAACAGATATAGTTGCATTTATGTGAACTGCAGGCAAAAAAAAAAATTTCTAGAGCAACGATTCAACCTGGAGACAGTGAAAGTCTTAAACTTCCCAAAATCCTTGACTTCTTGCGGGTTTCACCCTCTGCAAAAAGGGCATTGCGCAAGAAGCAAGGTCGTAGCATGCGCTGAATGGTTAGATGCATAAAAATTTAATTTTGTAAAATAATAATAATAATAAAAATTTAAAAAACTTAAAAAAAAAAAAAACTTCTGTTAAAATATATATTTCGCAATTTTTTTTTTTTTCATCTTGAGAGTTGCGGAGAGAGACTGTATGCGTTGTTTTCATTTAGACAGATGGAAAGCCTCCGCTATGAATACGCTCGGAACGTACTGGATACTTCCGTTGCGATACTACACCAGCTCGAATCTGAAATCGTGTACCGTCCAGCAGAGGAATGCGTCTTCAAGTTTGGCGACAAGACTTATCCGATGCCCAGACAGCATGCTGGGTATGGTGACGCTGGCCTACACTACACCTTTTCCGGAATGACCCTCCAGGCCCAACCGTGGACACCTCTCCTCTTGGATTTGAAAGCCGTGGTCGAGAGCATCTCAGGCCATGACTACAACTTTGTTGTCGTCAACCGATACTCTGATGGAACCAAGAGCATCTCCCCGCATTCCGATGACGAATCACAGCTCGTCAAAGATTACCCCATCGCTTGCCTCTCCCTGGGCGCTGAAAGAAAGCTCGTGTTCTCTCGACGGGGGCACCAATCCGTGGACCGAATCCTGGAACACAACAGCCTGCTGACGATGCTACCTCCAACCAACCAGCTGTGGCGTCACGCGATACCTAAAGACCCAAAAGTAAAAGACGTCCGACTCAGCCTGACGTTCCGGAAAATGGTTTCGAGTAACAAGCGCCCATCACCGAACACTCAACCACCATCGGCTAAGAGATCTCGCAGCAGTGGATTCAATAAGGAAGCGCCGCCTCCCAACATCTTTCACGTGAAGGAGAACTTTTTCGTCAGCGTCGTGATCTTCAGTGGTGAAGTGCGCGTACATATTCGAGAATTTTTCGAACGCGATGGACTCATGCACCCAGCTAAAAATGGAGTGACTCTTTCGCCGTACGTGTGGGAATGTTTGAGAACCGAATTCTCTCGTCGTACTATGCTGCAACGCGTTGATAGAACTTTCCTAGTGTCGGAGAACCTGATCGTGGACTACAGCGGTGATGATGTGCTAATTCAAACTCTACATCGCGGGGACAACAAAATTTTCAAGTGCTCCGAAAACCCCCTCAAAATGACTTTCCAGGCAATCGAGGCACTCTTCTGGAGCGAGGATGATAAACCACTTCATACCGTGATCAGTGAGCTCGTGCAGAAAACGCTCTGCTTGGACTATCTGAAAGTGTGTGTGCGCGAAAACCAAACTAAAGGAACGAGTTCTATGGATATCACCGACATTTTGGCTAAATTGGTGAGTGAAAAACTTTTTGCTAGCATCGAAAAAATTGTTGACTGCCATGGGTGTTCCATGGGATATGCTAATCAGTTGGGTCATGAATGTCTGCAGTTGAATGATAATTTAATGTTTTATAAATATTTTGATCATGCTTTAACCCTGATTGACTTTCGCGAAGTCGCTAAAACTCTGGCGGAAAATTACGATGTAGCGGAAAAATGTTTTAATGCGATTGATTTTGATGTTTTGAAATCTAAGATAGAAGAAATTTATTTGAAATAAATGAAAATCATATAAAATGACTTTGTATTTTATTGCTCCTTTGGTTTATTTTTACTTTTCAGCTTGGACATACAAAAGTTTATTTGTGACTTGAAAAAAATTTTATTTTAAAATTAATGAAACGATTCATCTTTGTTTAGTTTAGAAAATAAAGTTTAATTTAGGAATGAAAAAATCATCAGAAAATAAAGTTTAATGTAGGAAAGATCCCCAAGTTAGAAAAAAAAAAAAAAAGTCTGAAATTAAACGATAATTTGGGAAAGATCCTTCTCTTTGGTGATATCTTCGAAGTGACGTTATGGGAAAATCTTGGGATAGAAAAAAATTAAGTTAGAAAATGCATCCCTCCAAAAAATAACAAAGTCAGAAAATAAAGTTTAATTTAGGAATGACCCCTCTTTGAAATAATCTCATCACTTGGGAAGTCAGAAAATAAACGATAATTTGGGAAAGAGTTGAAAGAACGGTAATGAACTTTAAATTTCCCAGGGTGTTGAGAAAAAAAAAAAAAACAAGTCAGGAAATAAAGTTTAATTTAGGAGCAAATTTTTTCTAAGTCAGAAAATGAATTCAAAAGTTTAATTTAGGAATGTTCCCTGAAAAAAATCATCACTTGGGAAATAAAGTTTAATTTAGGAATGACCCCCCTGAAAAACGATAATTTGGGAATGACATCATAGGCAAGAACGATAATTTAGGAATGACGTCATAGGAAGCGCCATCTAGCGAGCCTCAACAAGTGCGAAGCACCCATTTGTTTGATGCGCAGCAAGTGGGGAGCCCTATTGTTTGATGCGCAGCAAGTGGGGAGCCCTATTGTTTGATGCGCAGCAAATGCGCAGTCCTATTGTGCACCAAAACCGCTAAAATCACCCTACTTGGAGGACTTCATGAAGTGGATGGGAATTTGTTTCAAGGGGGAAAAAAATTAGTTGCACATGTCACCACCAGAAGGCACTTTGAATACCTGTAGTAAACAAGTAAATTCGTGTAATGTCACGCAGCAGCTGTTATAAAACCTAGACACATTCGCAGAGATCTTGTTTCTCAATGTTTGCTGCTCGCAATGACGATAAGTTTACCAGATCGCGCTTTCTTGGTCAAATTGTTTTACCATAACAGCAATTCCGCAATAACTCTCTCTGCTCTACGGAAATATCGGACTTGGAAGAGGATTCGAAAAGGTCCAATGAATGTTAAAAACCTTCGTAGTATGATAATGAAATTTGAAACCACACGATTGTTGGCTATTCATCCTGGAATCCGTTTCTATAGACGCAGTACAGGAGGTTTAACTTCAGGTGGAAGAGGACAGAGCTTCAAATAATTTTCGTGGTAGTGTCGCACTAGTGTCAGGCGTGTAACACAGGCGTTGGATAGGCCACGTTCAACTGTCCATAAGATCATGCGGCATATTATCCATACAAACTTTCACTTGTGCAGCGGTTGCTTCGACATGATTATGACGCTCGACTCCGGTTCTCATTGCAGTTTTTAGCTCGCGTTGAGATAGATTCAGAATGGCCTTAAAATATCCTCTGGACAGGCGAAGCGAATTTTCACTTGGATGGTGCGGTCAATACTCACAACTGCCGAATTCGGGAGCCAGAAAATCCACACGCTATCTTAGTGGTTCCGTTGCATTCACCAAAAGTGACGGTATGGTATGGATTTATTGCATCATCTATTCTTGGTCCCTACTTCTACGAGGAGTTACGTTCTACAGATCCAGTGACATGTTCGATCACCGGGAAGCTATAGCATTGCTGTTACAGAATGAAATTGTTCCGGTTCTGCAAGCACGTCACTGCCTTGCAGACACAATCTTTATACAAGACGGAGCTCTTCCACATATTGCAGTGTGTGTTAAGAATGTTCTTAGAACACATTTTACAGAAAAACGTGTCATCATCTGGCACTTCCCTAATCTATGGCCTCTCCGAACCCCGGACCATAATCCATTGGCTTTGGGGGCATTTGAAACGTCTGGTAAGTTGTGACAATCCAAAAACTTTACCTCATCTTAAAGGTAGTATTTCACGCCACGTGCTAAACATTTCTCCGCACACACTTCGGTCAGTTGTGGAACATGGCATCTTTCACGTGGAATTTACTGAAAATGATGACCATTATGTGGAACATGTTTTGCTGCAGTAACGATTGTAAAAGTGTTTAACAACTGTTAAAATTGTAAACGTTTGCCTAAATGAGTAATGTCTTAATAAAACGCCCTCTGATGGTGACATGTACAACTTCCCCTTCCCCCGAAACAAATTCCCATCACTTCATGAAGTCCTCCACAAAATTTCACAATGAATGGTTTCGCCTGTAGACTACTTTAAAATAAGGTCTTTTAATTATGGACGCCCTGTATATTCAAATTTTATCAACTTATAAATACGTTTCACACTCCCTATTAACAAACAGACAGGAAGGGACGAATTTGGGCATTTTGCGGTCGACACAAAAAAAATTTTGTGGCCCTCAATAACATCATAGGATTGGAAAGAGGGTACGATCGATCGTTTATCTTCCCAAAAATACCACTGAATTAAACAATGGGGAAAAGTACCTGACCATCGTTCTTATTATCTGATTTCGGAAAACTTTTGAAAGCCTCGTACTCAATAGAATAGAGTTTTACCTGGAGAAAAATGAAGAGATGTCTTAAACAGTTTGCCTTCCGTAAATACATTAGTGCTATAGATGCCCTGCAACGGATAAAAAATGCTGTAGAAAATTTCTAAAAAGGCAGATTATTCGGTATAATATCTGAACATCACAAATATCTATCCATCAACTCAGAAAATTAAGAAAATAATAAAAGAGCGTGAAAAATACCGGACTATTTTTAAAGAATTTTATTCAGCTATTTAGAGGGTAGAAAATACTGGAGTGAAGTACAAAAAAAACTATAAAAAATATAATGTTGGAGTTCCACGGGGCTCTGTACTGGGCCCATTGGTGTAGAATCTTGTTGCCAACGAGATAGGCCTACCGAAAGAACCTACAGATAAAAGGTCAGTGTTTTGCTGACTTTTGCTGACAAGGGGAGGGAGGGGGTCAAAAATGGCTAAAAATCTGCTTACGTAATACTTGAATAGCCCCTTAGTGAGTTGTGCCGGAAGTGTAACTGTGTGTGTACCTAACAGTCTGAGTGCATATGTAGTGTTTGATTTTTCAATGCTGCCATCTATATATCAGAAGTGAAGTGAGCGATGTGTTATAATTGATTTGTACTGTTTGTAGGTCTGTTGCTCTCTTTGGCGACACCGGCAAAAACCAACTTCAGCCGACGACCACTGTAGCGACAGTGGGGTTCGAACCCGGGACCTCGCGACGCGAGTCCGTCGCTATTACCACTCGACCACCACAGCGGCCGTATTTTTTGTTCTGTGAAAAATTAAATTCCAAGAAGTGCAGTTGAGAAATACGATTTTTCTTATCTGAAAAAGCCGCTTTAAATGCTACTTGATGCTGGCGTCTAAAAAACTATCAAGTTGTTTATGTTTCGAAGTAGATGACAAATACAACCATTTATTCCTTTGTTATATGCAGTCGTTCATAACACCACTATGAAAAGATTCATTTTTTGGAATCGATCTAATGCGGTAAATTTGAATAAGACCGCAAAAGAAAAAAAAAGTAACCTCTTCTGAGAACTTTTCAAGTTCTTATTATTCTTATTATATGTTAGTCTCCCTATTCAGAAATATAACTTCGATCAACCTTACGTACATATTTGAACAGTGGTAAGGGCAATTGTGCTCTTCACACACTTTTGTTGGACAAAGTAAGAACAAGAAAAAAAAAATTCAAATTGTTACTGCGTCTATTCCGTGGAGAAAAAAAAATCTACTTTTCAGTCGATTTAATATGCGGAAAAATAATTATTCCAAATAGCCATAAAAGAAAAGCCCCACCTCTCGTTTTCACGCAATGGTTAATCGCTAGCGCACACGTAATCACCATTTTCATTTCTTTGCATGAAAAATAAAGTGCAAAAGTACGAGGATTTCAAAAGGCAAGGAAAAGCCCTATGTAAATTTTCCGATAGTTGTAAACGCGAATAACAAAAAAAAAAATTCAAACGTTGTATCCGGGAAAAGTTAACATTATCAATATAGGGAAAAAGTCAAATTCACGTAAATTAGTCGTATGAAGCGGGTAAACGTTATAGAAATCGTATCGACTGTATATGATCACAGTGGTCACTAAAAAAAAAAAAGCTTTTTCCGTGTTGTTTCATGCTGGAAACGAAATCACGAAATTAAAGTCATCTCCTCATGTTAACCTTGGTACAGTAGGCATTAAGGGGTTAGCAATCGGAAACAACTACACAACCGACTCAATAAAATTCACCCGTAATTTTATACAATGGTTACGAGAAGTAACAAAAAAAGACACACAGGGAAGATAAAAAAAGAGAGAAATCGCGTGACTTTGAATGGGATAAAACAACGGTTCACCATAATGATAATAACTCTTTGGCCTTGCACATCGTCGATGACTGATCACTTTCCCGACAGATCATTGCTCTCTCTGTGGTGATTCTCTCAATGTATTTCTTCCTTCCTGTCCCCTCAAGGAGAAAAGAAAGAAATCATCGAGTATAACAATAATATCGATAACCTTTCACTACACACTGTCAAACTCGGTTATAAGGACTTTCAAATGACCCTGAAGCTGTATGTTATAAACGAGGTTTGGATTTTGAAGATTCGTTTGAAATGTATGTATCGGATGTTATCGGAAAGAGCTTATTTCACCCTAATGTGAATAATGTAGTAATAAACGAACTTGCATCACCCATAAAAGACGATGATCTTCGTAATGTTACACATTTCTCATACAGGGTTCCACGTTGCCCTAGAGTTCTGCGCGAAATCGTGATTTGTAGCAGTACAAATAGTTGTAGTGATAATTTAGAGAGATAGACAGGGCTTGTTCCTCCTAATTTCAGGCCCAGGGCAAACATGAGATTTTAGGGCCCTTCATAATAGTATTCTTTGAGGCAGAGGCGTGAGCAGGAGAAGAGTGGCTCCCCAAGACGATCAAATACTAAAAGTACTTTAAAAATTAAAATATCGAAAGAAGTCACCAATTTGGGCATCCGAATGTTCTCCAAAGATTTGTTGTCCCGGGGAAAGTGTCCCGCTTTTGACCCATGTGAGAAACATGCCATGGAGGTGGATATAACTTCAAGGGTTTCTTAGAAAATTAATAACATCTCAAAAGCTTCCTAGAAAATGAATAATATTTCAAGACTTCTGTGTAGGCTTTTTTTCTCCAGTGAACTTTTTGACCATAATGTCTCCTTATGGGCGCTTGCCTTAACCAGGACCTGCACATCCAAGAGAGGGTGAGAGATTTCTCAATAGATTTTAATTGATTTTTGAATGAATTTTAACGATTTCAATTTTTTTTTTAAATAAATAAGGTGAATCTCTGGGCCACGTAATGAAGTCCTGTCATGGTCTCTTTGGTAAGGGTTCTACGGCCATTTCTCCCTCACCCTATATATTTTCCCTTCATTTCTTCATACCTGTATCTTTTTTTTTTTTTCCTGCAGCTAATTAGGTCGCAATCACCTGCTATCGCTGTTCTTGTACTTCATTTTCAATCCGTAGCTCCTAGAATATCCCAGGGCCAGAAGGGGCCCATAAGGCCCCAGGTTGAGAGACACTGCTCTGGACATCACGGGCCTAGTGAAAATAAATAAAAAAAATAAATCATGGCAGATGAAAATTGGGAGAAACAAATACCTGAGGAAAAAAATGAATGTGAAGCATTTAAGTGAAACGTAAGTGGAGGAAAAGGGTGACTACTTTTATAATCCTGTCCAGCTATTCATAAAAACCTCTACATGAGGGAGGTTCACCGATATCCAGCCTACGGGGGTCCGGAGATTCACAATTATTTGTAAAATTTCTGTTTTCTATAAAATAACGCAGAAATCAATTTAAAATTAGAAATGGCTTCACTCCTGGAAGGTTAAGAAACGGTGTCCTCCTAGAACACAATAATTATTTCCAGGAGGTACAACGAATGGAAACCTGCCAATGGTCGACGGTCGACAATCATAGAACGAATCCTGTAAACAATAGGAAATACAGACTTAAATTGTAAGATTTCCTAGAAAAAACGCCATAAAAATACTGAAAAATGTGGCGCTGCATTTGATTGACGTTAAAAGTGATGGCCTACTGATCGATTGTGTGAAAACACCACTCACTGACGTTACATCTGAACTGACGCCATAACCGACGTCTCATCGACGCTGAAATCGAGATTTATAGGCGTTATTCTCCATTATAATCAGCCTAACGCTAAACCCAAGATGTCACGATAACCGTGTTGGACTGAAAATACATATTAGAAAGGATCTCAGTTGAGCTCTTCGGCAAACAGAAGCTCCAACCCGTTTCTGATAAAATACAGTAGCACGTCCAGACAATGAACCTGGGTATTAGACGTGGTGGTGGTGGCATCAGCGCAAGTGAAGTCTCTCACATACGTAGTCTTTTTATTATTACCTTTCCAAAAACAACCATTACGTAACTATACACGTATACAGTTATTTGTTGCCTTTTTATTCAAGATAAACATTGTGTTTGCTTTCTTTTATTATTATTATTCTTTTTCCTAAGAAATTTGGTCACACACACACACAAAAGCTGGAACCAATTTCTTCCCGATCTCTTAGCCTTGAACCGTGTTATTAACACGAAAGTGTATGGTCATATTCACGCTTGATAAGACAGACAGAATATTACATAAAGTATATTATATATAAAATATATATAAAAAAACATAGTTTAACTACTGATATAGGCTTGAAGTAGGTAAGAAAGGATGTCCTCGCTGTATATTCTTCCTGTCGAAATGTTTTTTTTTACTGCAATTTTTGGCATTGTATTTCTGTATCTGTACGTGTGTGTTAATACGTTTCGTACGTGAGTGAAACCAAGCAATTTTCTTTACACCTACTTTTACTATTATACGTACTACTACTTTCTCTGTGGGCTACTATCTATTTGCTCTGCTTCCATTTCCACTCCGTGAGGTAGGCTTACTATCACTCGGATGGATGGATGGAAGGGAAAGTACAGTTTGATCGTACCTGTGTTCCAGAGCCTTCATTTTCTTCAAGGAGAGAGAGAGAGAGAGGTGCTCGGTTCCCGCTCTCAAGCATAGAAAATTGATAATATAAGAATCATTTAGTGAAACCGCTTCCTGTTGGTATTGACCAACTTCTAGCGAACGATCTGTGAGTTTCTCCGAGTTTTATGGTCTTACCGATTCGATGTTAATAGTCTGTTATAAAACACTGCTGTGTGAACTTAATTGGTAGATACCACCGAAGAGAAACCATTATATACGGTGTCGGCTACAGCGGAAAACGTATTGAGGAGGAGAGCGATGGCAATGCGGCTGAATGAAAAATTGTTATAAATTTATTGCCTAGGAATTACGTGAATAACAAATATCCATGGTTTAGGAGTCACGTGCAAAATATTCATTGCCTAGGAATCACGTGGGTATAGGAATCTCATGGTGCGTGAATCATGCGAAAAATATCTCTAGCTTTTTTTCTATAAATCTGAGAGAGAGTAAAGGTTTATTTGTATGAGTAAACTACATACAACAACATAACAAAAAACAACACAACACATGAACTACACACAAACTGTACACAAGGGTATGATCTCCCAAGGGATCTATGTCCGTCCTTGTACAAAATATCCATGATTTGGGAATCACCAGCATGGAAGTATCCGTGATCTTAGAATCGCGGGGAAAATGTGCATGGTCTAGGACAGTGTTTCTCAACCGCCGGGGCAACAACAACTGTTAAAATTGACGGAGCAAACTTGACAATTCAACTATCACTGCTCAAAAAAAACTATTTGTTAATATCATGTGTGCTATATTGAGTTTTTCAGTGTGGACCACTAATCAAAAACCGGTCATCAATTTCAATCGAAGAAGCGCAACAGTTGTATATTTTATTTGATAAGTATACATAACAGCAGCAGTTCCATATATATATATATATACTGCAGCCTACTCTTTGTACGCTTATTTTCAATATTCTCTAGAAGGCACATTTTTACTGATAAAATTTTATTTTTATCCGTTTATTGGTTAGGGACAAAAGTAACAAAGAAAAGCACCATTTTTTTTTTCATGGTGAATAAGTTTGCAAGTTTGCAAAATATGGACGTTTAGAGTTTGAACGTGACCGAGAATGCTTTCCTGTACACAGAGTTTTTGCTGAGCAAGAGAAAACTTCCCTATATTGTATTAATAAATCATTTTATTTTCGTCATTTCGCGCAGATAAAGATATATCCAAATTCTGTGCTCAGAGAAACAGCAGGTTTGTACAGGTGAAATAAAATAGAATGCGCTGATTCTCTGGAAAAAAAAGTTAGAGGGCACATTTGATTCAGAAATAAAGCCTCTTCTTTCTCCGCAAGAATCTCGGTACGCACCCATGCCGACCTCCCTCCCCCCCCCCCGCAACCTAGAGCCAGGCGCTCCCTGGACTGAGATATTTAGTGGGCCTCCTGTGTAATGAATTGATAGTGTAAACAACAAGACAAATATAATAAGATTTGTCCCGGATTACCGTGGTAGAGCCCTGTAAGTCGTACCCTTGGGGAGGGGGTCATGATGCTCTCTTAAAACACTAAAGATGCATGCTTAATTTCGTACGCAGAAGATATTTACCGAAAACTCGGATGGAAACACTATGATTCAATGATAAGCATCATGATTATTTCTGTTGAAGAATTTGTCAGAGTTCTTATACAGGAGGTTTTCTTCTGTGCGAGTGATGGCTATAATCAAACCTTTTGATTCGTTTTTTTATAAATTTTTTATCCACTAGAACTGAGGATTCTTGGATTGCATAATTTACATGTACGTTACGAGACACCACCCTAAACACACGAGTTTCATCCGGGAACAGCACAAGGGATCCATGGCCTCCACATGCTGCAGTAGGGAACCTAGGTTGGGATTTTTAGCTGGCCCCAGGTCAGACTGTTAACGGGCTCATCTTTTATGAATTTTCAGTGTGAAAACAAAAAATGACGAGAGAGAGAGAGAGAGAGAAAGAATCATATCTCGGACCACTGGGATGGAGTCCTGTCAGCTCCCTTCCCCCTTGTGAGGGTCATGCGTGGACCTCATTGCACAGGGGCTTCCACGATGAGATCTGGCACAATGATTTATGACAATAAATAAATATGTTTTATTAGAAGTGGTGCCTAAGCCCTCTTTCATTTTTTCCTGGGTCTATAATGCTTTTGAGACGGCAGTAAGGACATTTCTTTTTCTTTTCTTTTATTTTCGGATAAATATTCAAATATTTGTTTGAGTTACGTAGACCAGTCTCATCATCATTAAGGGCTCCGCTAGAAACTTTACGTTGGAAATCCCTGGTCTAGGAATCACGTGTATCTATGTACGTCTAGGAGTCTCATGGGTTCTGGTGAATCATGTGAAAAATATCCCTGGTCTAGAAATCTCCCGACCAAGAAGTTTCTAGAAATTCTAGGTTTGGGAATCACGTAAGAAATATTCATGGTCTTGGTCAATGGTCACGAAAATGGCATAGATAAGGTGCACGCAGGTTTTCCTCATGGGCCGCTAGATGATTTTTGATACAAAATTATATTGAATGAAATAATCGTGGAGCTTTTATTCTTATCTAGGATGCTTCGGGAATTTAATAGAGACACCGAATTTCCCTCGGGGTGTACACCTCGTATATTCAAAATTTCTGTGTGTCACGAACAGGGCCATAGCTAGAGGGGGGCGGGGGGGGGGACTGCCTCGGGCTGTAAAATTTTGGGGGTGGCCGTTTTAGGTGGGAACAAAGACCCCTTTACAAAGTTATATAATTTTAAAGTTGTGGGGGCGGCAAAATAATGTTTGCCCCAGGCAACAAGAATCCAAATTACGGCCCTGGCCACTAACGTAAAATGTTAAGGAGAATCTCTGTACTAGACCTTTGTACTGAGCCGAATCGTTTTGACAGACCGTTTGCGCAGCAAGTCAATAAAAATTCTTCCTGGACTGTTCATCCTGTCATGTTCTGATTCCTATTGTCACTCTGCTTGTGACAATAACATCTGTACAAGCGTGGATGAAAGAAAAAGAAATATATCGTGGCGTGATCCACTTAATTTGGTCGTCACAAAAGATGGAGAAATGCTCTAAGTATCTTACACCTTCGTTGCATGCCCAGCTTTCATTTATGGACACAATGGACACGACCTCTGTGTGACGGCTCATTCAGAGAGAACATTTTTTTTCTTCCTATCACGAGGGCAAACATATATCTAGTCGAATAATGGCGTGTCATGTATTGTGAGAAAAGTTATAAGGAGCCTCTGATATTAGTAAGGGAGATGGAGACTTATAAAACATGGCAGAAAACAAAAAACCCAATCACACCAACTGCTACTAGAAGAAACGACATTCCAGACCTCGTAATATCAAAACAAGCTTGACGTGCGACTCACCACGAGTTTCACACGAATGATCGCAACTACCGGTAGAGTTTTGTACCAGCGCTATAGGTCTACGGAAAATATACCGATGCACCTCACCAATTTTTGATAAAAGAATTCCGTTCATATTTCCAAAACATAAATTAGGTATTCAAGATTACACGAGTTCCAATTTCAAATCTAGACGAATGGTTGTAGTAAGTTATATAATATAGTAAATATACACATAAGGCAATTAATACAATGTACAATATAGACCAGGGATGGCCAACTTCTTATTCAAGAGCCACTATAATGGTCAGTTGCAACGTCACGGGTCGCACTAGCACCATTCCGGTGTAGAAGCCGCACCCGTAAAGTTACCCAGAAAGCCCGCAGATTTGTGCCCGCCATAAATAATACGGGAAAAAACGACAATTTAGTCACTTAAGTTTTACTCTGGGTTCCACTTCTTCATAAACTGATACATATCCACCGTTTTTCTGTTTTTCTGGCTCCTAGTTAGTAGATGCAATGCAAAAATTACTGTTTCTCCCGCAAATTAGTTCATTCAATTGCATCCATAGTTTGAAATTTTACACACTAAACATTTTTTTTTGTAATTTTTATGATATTACTTTTGTCTCTTTATCCTGATTTGGCAACCGGTGGTACCGCACAGGTTGAATAGACGCTCAAGGAATTGATTCCTTGATATATCCGAGATGGTACCAAGACAAAACGGACTAGCTTCGCATGGACCAGACTTGTAGATGTGAAAGGATGCGCACACGTACCATTACCTCTCTCTCTCTGGTTCTCTTGAATATCCATAAGATTTCACGGAACCATATCTGCGATACATGTATTCTTATTACTTGAGCAGTGTATACCTTACCTTCTTGGAACTGAATATCGGTATTTTTGTTTGAGGAAGCGTTACCAACCTGCTATATCGAAATTTAGAGATGACTGAGTCTTTGTTTTTGACAAAAAAGAAAAAAAAATCTACGTGTCTGGGTGTGGAACTCTTATTCAACGGTACAGTATGAAGCCGACCATCTCATATGACACATTTTTGCTCTTTGGAGTTGTTGGAGTCTGCGTATGTTATATATATATAGTCGGTTGATGTTTCGAGTTGGTATCTACTTCGAAAAAGTTTCGTCACTGATCACCACAAATATGCATTCAGCTACAAATACAGAACCAAAAAAAGCAACTCGCCCAATGAGGTGTCGGAAAGAAATGGAGTAAAAATGTCAATAACAAACTTTAAGAGCAATACGTATGTACGAAAAGGCAGTGTGATCAGAACATAATAATGTAAATCGTCTGTTGTGGAAAAAATTATGGCTTTTAAATAATGAAAAGAAAATCACTTTAATGCACAGTAATTTTATGTGGTCACAGGCCGCATAAAATCACCTCACGGGCAGCAGGAAGCCCGCCGACCAGCTGTTGGCCACCCCCGATATAGACAATAAACATCAGTGCATCTCAAATGCAGGAAGTTTTTACTTGCACGTGCAAAAATTTGGTTCTATGATGAGAGAATCATGTGTGCATTGTTTTGACAGAAGTGCCACCATCTGTCTTCATTTTAGAAGTGATTATAGCAAATGCTTGAATTTCCGTGTTTATGAAAGTATCGTGTTGGAGGTCTACTTGCTTTCAATGGGTATTTGCCGGCTTATGACAGTCTTCATTCCATTTGTAAATTGTCTGTAAATTAATATGGCTGTAAATAATTCTATGGGACGGTCTGCAGCACCAAAATCTGAAAAACAATGGTTACTACTAAACCACGCATGCACCTGATCCATTTCCCTCTATAGAACTTCTGGAGGATGAGTGCATATTGGAATATGCGTGTATGTGGTGTGAAAATAACGTGAAGTTTGGTTCTGTGTGACGATTGGTGTAGTGCTGCCATCTATTTTTCGAACTAGGAGTGAAATGCAATGATTGAATATTTGTACCGTTGTTGGTCTGTTGCTCTCAGTGGCGAGACTTGTCAACTGGAAGATCGGGTCGCATTCGCGCACATGCATTTGAAAATTCTGGCAGCATAACAAATTCGAATTGGTAGATACACTACACACCGCTCAGTATAATCAATTAAAATCCCATTATAAACATTCAATGTGCAGTATGGTCTATAAAGGAGCCTGAGCCATTTTGTGTGTGCGTGTGTTCACTCTTTTCTTATTGAAAAAAACAACTTTTTGCAAAACGCCTTCATAAATACAATGATACCTGGAATCACTACACTTCGAAGATGATTCGTTCCGGAATCACGTTCGTTAGCGGATATCTTCGTAATCCGAAACGTCATCTCGCATAGGAAATTATTGAAAACCGATTGATTCGTTCCAGATTCTGCCAAAAATTTAAAGATATCGTTTTCAAAATTACACCAAGGAACGCTATAAAAAAAAGACGAAACTGATTGAAGGCTAAAATGAGCAGCTTCAAAATTGGATGAATTAAAATCTACAGGAAGATGGGAGATATTGAAAATCTTTTTATGTTGTACAATAATACAGCAAAGCCTTTTTTTTGCAGACAACGATGGGACAAAAAAATTCGTCAGTAAAAGAAGGTTGACCGTTAATCAGGGGGTTATAGAAATGGCATATTATTATTATTCAGAGGGTAATTATTATATGCCTTAAAAGAGGGGTTACCGCGTCCCTAAAAGTTTCGTATGTGTCCATTTGTGATTTGGTCAGCTCATTTGAACTGGTTCATGCAGATATTCTCCTAGAATGTTCAGAATGTTCAGTTTCATGTTCAGAGTCTTGCACTGAAAAAAAAGCACGTTCCGAAGACACAGGCTCCTTTTCTTTAAATACATTTTTATTAGCTAAATATTTTACAGGAAATTTTTCAAAACGTTTCAGAAAGAGAAGTATAGTTACATTTAGAAAAAGGTAGCGAGGTGGACATGAAGACGTTGACCATGCATCTGCAACCCGTTGCTCGCGAGCACCATGGTGCTCCCTCATGCATCCAGAGTGCTCGATGCTCCTGTCCGATTTCCTACTCGCGAGCACTTGATCAACGTTCCCATTGAACGCCTTGTACGAATTGCATTCAAGGACTGAAATCATCCTGATTTCATGCATTCACATGTCAAACTTGCCTTACGGGTGCTCTCTCTTCTCTTTATGATCAGTACGGGTAGTGCTCGCGACTAGAAAAAGGTTGAAGACCTCTGACGGACTCATATGAGAGTAATTCTGACGATGATTTTCGCAAAAATTCAGCTCACGTCGCGGCTATTTTGTGTTACACGTGCATCCATGTCAACGGAAATGTTCGTTAGTTGAGGCAGGAAAATCGCGGAAAAAAACCATTCGTAAGCCGAGGCGTTCGTTAACAAAGGTATCACTGTTTACCGATTTCTTCAATTTTCTAAGAACTTTTAAAATAACGAATTTGTGGGAGACCCTGTATAATCATTAATCAAAATTAAGAAACTACCGTAAACTTTACCACTTATCAATTGCTCAATTAATTCATCTATTTAATCAGTTGGAAAAATATATAATTTTTTCAGCTCCCCGTATAACTTTGAACTCATTTGAACTAGGAAAGAGTAGGTGGGAACCAAAAAAAAAAGAAAAATTAAAAGGGAACCACGTCGAATAACTACGAACAATGAGGAAAGTTCAACATTTTTTCAGGGGAAGGGGAGGTAATTACTTAGTTGGTTCCTCTCTTTTGAGCGTGGTCGCTAAACCAAAGATAAGCCACTTTAATCCTTGGGTGTGGGCGGAGATCACCCTTTAAATAGAGGTGGAAAAATAGAAAATAGGGAAATAAGTTTTTTTTGCTTCGGGTGCCACCCCTTTAAACTACAGCTTTGAGGTGAAAAATATATCAGAGAGAGAGAAAATATGAAATCATACCACGGAACATGATTCTGGAGTTATATGATGCGCAATGAATAATAATCAACTGGCCAGGGAAGAGAAATTCATACTTTTCTGTATGAAAAAAAGGCTTTTGGGATGGAATTTTTTTTTTTTTTTAATTCCATTTTTCCCTGGGATTGTTGTTTTCTCATCGCATTCGTAATAATCAGTTTTAGAGGTGGTATGGAAAAGAAAATAGAAGCGCAACGCCCTTAACCTCTAACGAAATCCGGAAGGATCATACAGAGAAGAAAGGTCAAGGAAAGGCACATCATCCTTATCAGAGAGGATAATACAGTCAAACTCGGTTGTATTATAATGACATCGAAGATTCCGCGAAATTTCTTCGTTGTAACCAAGATGTCGTTGCAACCCAAGGTTTGTTTTCAAGACTTTTTAAATGGTATGTAAAGTAAAGGTTGCCCCATAAATTGAAAAATAGTTTGGAGCTCATAAAAATTTAAAGGGAATTGACGTATTTGAAAACGCGGCTTTTGCGAGAAAGTTATCTTCATGAAAGGGGATGTTTTTTTTCGACACAAAAAAAAAAAATTGGTTTCGACTTTCGTCGCTAGAGACCACTGCGTGAAAGAAAATCACAGAATTTTGAATTTTCGTTGATTCTCGAATTATTTCTCTGATGTATTCTGAATTTTTATTCATTCTGGAATAATTGAATTCATTAGTTATGGAATGATTTCTCATTGACTTAATTTTTCATGAATTTTAAAATAAATTTTTATTAGTTTTTGAATAATTTTTCATTAGAGAGTAATTGAATCATTTTTCATTAATTCTCTTTAACCGAGTTGTTCTTTCCATTTCAAATTCTTGAGATTTCGAATTTTCTTTCTTCACCTCTAATACCTTGATACAGTGGTTTCCAAAGTGCCAAAGTGTTGGTCACGACTCCTTTAGGGAGTAACGTTGATGATTTAAGATGTCGCGAGAGAATTTCTTAAATAAAAACGTCCTGATGAGAGTATAAGTATAAATCAAATAATACTTCTTTCACATTACATGTGAGAAAGCCATCAATGAACTGGTGATGGTTACAATTGGCTCTTGATTCGTGAATATGCCTACCAATAGGCTGACAGGGCTCCAACCTCGTGAATCCTAACCATGAGTTCAACCTGGCACGGTACGGAGACCCATGGCCCCACATCGCGTAGTAGAGCGCATAGGCCTACTACACGAGAGCTTTGGTTGGTCCCTCAGGTCAGACACTTCACGTGCCCCTTTAATATGAATTTGTAGTGTGAAAAACATACATGGATTCACATCTGATGAGAAACACCTCGGTACCCTGAACAAGAGCACTGAGAGACCCACTCCCTTTGTGGGGGCCATGCATGAACATCAGGTGAATAGGAGCTTCCACGATAAGATATGGCATAATGATTTATGACGACAAATATGCAAATTAAGATGCGCTGCAAAGCCCTCTTCCATTTCGCCCTTGGGATACGATGTTGTTGGGACGGCAGTAGGGTCACACGTTTTTTGGATAAATATTCAAAAAATTGTTTCAGTTCTGTAGAACAGCCTCATTATCATCAAGGGGTACCACGGAACAACCCTATAACTATCAAATGCTCTGCGAGAAACTTTACGTTGGAAACACCTAATATACAGAACAAATATAGGCATGCAGAAATGGGCAGTCAGAACATATTCCGGAGCTAAATAGCACCACACTACACACACACACTTTACCACACACTAACTTTCATATATCGCCATTCGACAATTTCTAAACAGTGTAGTTGGGCGAGAAATGAAAGCGCCATCTATAGATGGTCGCCCCAGGATCGGTAGGTAAAGAACTTGTTTCTGATGTTCTTGCCTGGATTGAAACCCGTGGACGGTAACGTAGTGGAAGACGAGCCTCTCACCAATGCACTACTCGGGCGATGAATAGCAGGGCTGGACAAATCACAGATGCCGGGGTGACTAGAAAATCGGTTTTGGCACAAATTTTATATGCATCATTGCTAAAATGAAGTGTAAGTATGAGACAATTTTTTTTTTTTTTTTTTGATTTCGTAATATCTTCCAACATGAAAATGGGTCATAAAGTCCCAGAAAAGTAAAAAAAAAAATTATGTATTATATATTAAAGAAACATATGTTTCAAAGTGGAAAAAAAATACTTCCGGGAACCTAGAAAGGGGAACAAAAGGGTGAATTTTACGAAACGTTGGAGGACGCTTTAAATGACATAAAAAAGGAGGACGATTGGTAACCCTAGGTTCATAACACGGACACGCACATTCCAGTATGTACCAATTCGTTAAAAGTTTCGCAGAGGAATATGGACGAGGTACATGTGTGGTTTAGTACTGGTGTTTCACGACAAAAAATAAATTTGAATATGCAAAATAATTGAGATGAACGTTTATAATTACTTTTTGCTATATTCATTATAACACACTTCATAAATTACCGAAATCGCCTTCGTCCTTGTGAATCTGGTGTACATTATATAAATAGAACTAAGCTTCGTTGAAAAAACGGGACATTCTTTTTTATAAAAAAAAAAATCAGGAAGGGGAAAATACCAATGAGAAAGGCGGACTGTCAGGCACGTACAGTGAAACTTCGATATAACGATACTCTTCGAACAAAGAAACAATATTGTTGTAGAAGGATTATCGTTATATCGAGAGGCAATATTATCATCACATTTCATAAAATTTATGCTGTTGTCATCTTTTATAAATCGGTATAGATAGCACTACTTTAAAATGCGTTTTTGTGTATTTATTCGCAGCAAAAATATTGCAATTGATTAGCCGATTAATAAAATGCAGTTAAATGCATTGCCCCCGTAAAGTTGTTTACGTTGCCGTTTCCCGTTAGACGACACAGAAAGTAGCAATATCAATTACGTACTTCCTTAGCGCTTTCGGTGATCCTATGGTGCAAACTACCGATGCAATAAGACGCCTTCAGAACTTCAGAAGAACGAAAACACAAGTGACGAAGTTAAAATCAAATGCGAAACGATTTTGGACAAATTAATAAAATATATCGTTGTAGCGGTTTTCAGAAAAAAAAAATCTCGAAAAACATCGTTATAAAGGGATTTATCGTATTAAAGGATATCGTTGTATATCGAAAGGATTTTAACAGACTACAAGCAATTCCAAAAAAGATTTGATAAAATATTAGTGCAGAGGGATTTATCGTTATATTGAGTATCGTTGTAGCGAGGCTTCACTGTAATAAATCTCATTTTTAGTGTCAATTACAGTCTGTTTCAAAAGTTTAGTCACTGCAAGTGAATTGCAACAAACAAAAAACTAGATCACACAGAAAAATAATATTTCGAGATTTACACACGCGCGCGCGCGTGCGCGGCTCCATATGCATAGTAGCAAATTTCGAAAAGGTAAATAAATATATATAGCTACCTGTTGTTTTTTCCAAAGTATGAAAAACAAGTGCTTCAAAAAACACAAACACGTCCTTTTATGTTAATAAATAGACACCTGTTGGAGGCCGGATGGAACACTTTGACGGGAGGTTCGTGTCCCCGCGGGCCGTAGTTTGACCATCACTACTATAAGGCAACTCTAATAAATACAGGGTGGGCAAAAAGTCCGTAGAAAGTTTTTAAAATTCATAAAAACCGGAAAAATAACCGAAATAAAAACGGTTTGCAGGGTTAGCATCGCTAGGTCACGGGAAATTTTATGACAGGGGAAAAAAAATAACTAAAAAAACAGCCGATAGGTGGCACCGACTACATAAGTCAAAGAAAAGATACGCAAATGGCGAACAGAATGCCTCCAATGCCTCCAGGCGTTTATTACAGCAGTATGTGATCCACGTGACCACCACCACCACCACAGGGAATAACACATTGGAGGCGAGTCACAACGGCAGAGCGCAGTAGATCCACATACACGGTTTACAACGGTGAACTGATTGTGGATTAGGAGCGCAAGTTCTTATAACCGTCTCATTTGCATATTTCCACGTAAGTCACTCATACCAGTGCCACCTATCGGCTGTTTCTTGAATTATTTTTTTTCCTGTCTTTAAAAAATTCCCGTGACCTAGTGATGCAAACCGTTAACCCTACAAACCATTTTTTATTTCGGTTATTTTTCTGGTTTTTATTCATTTTTAAAGTTTCTACGGACTTTTTGCCCACCTTGCAACTATCACAATATAATTTATACATTATGAACACGCCGTGTGTGTATGTGCATTCACGACTCAAGTAAATATGTATTCCAAATTAACTGGAAAAATGAGAAACACGCATAAAAAAACTGGTACTACCAAAATTACAGGAATGTCCCGTAATACGGGACATAAGAGGTCCGTCAATTTGTTTCACACATTTTACTAATCCTTAGGTCCAGAAAGGTTAAAAAACACTGCTCTATGGGAACCAACCCGGACCAAAATTATTGACGTTATAACCGAGTTTTTGACTTTCCCCCCCCCTTTTTTTTTCAATTTCATTCAAAATTTTCAAGGAACTACAGAAAAAAATCGAAAAAAAAGAGAGTTTTTTTTCGATGTAACGAGAAAAAACCGTAAACTTATTGGTTCCTACATAGGAGAAACGATCACGTTGATAAGAAAAGTCTCACGAGGATATTCGAGATTCTTATCACGTAGGGGACTCACGAAAGAAGGAAAACAATCTTTTGAGCAAACTAGCTTAAAGTATGTGCTGTGTAACAGAGTATTAAACGTTCGGAATAAGAGAGAGAAGAGTAAGGGGAGGGTAAAATGTCGCACGCTCGCGCGCGTGAGCAATTCTCCCAAACTCGCGCGCTCCAACTATAAGTTCACGTCGAAAAAAACGGAGGTTTATATCAGCAAAATCTGTGTAATAATCCTCTTAAACCTGCGGAGGATTTTCGTCGAGGATTATTTTCTTCTTATATATTCTTCTTCTTTTTTTTACTCGAAACGCATCACCATCATATAATATTCTGACCGAGTAGCACGTGGTTAGCGTACTCGACGACACGATGTTTTCGGGAATGATTCCAAAGGGATTACATTTGTAGAGTTGACAGCCCAGTAAGTAAGTATGCAAGCAGGCAAGACTCTGCCGTCTATATTGACATTGTGACAACATAATTTCATAAAGGATATCAAAATGAACGACAAAAAAAAATTTCCTTTACGTAATTTGGACCTCAAGGGGAAGGCCTCGTATCTTTTAACATGTTGAAAAACTACTATGCTCTAATAGTCTAATAGAAATGTCATTAAAAACACAATTTAACATTGATTTATTTCAAATTCAGTCACATCCCGTTCAAATTAATACCATCATAGCGACAAACAAATTTTGGTTTAATAAACGCTTTTCTAATCCTCCAGATAAATTTATATAGGAACAATGCGAAAACCTGGAATTCATTTATAAAGAAATTTCAATAATAACGAAGTGATTTCTCCGGTTTCTTTAATGGTATTTCTACTACAGCATTCCTGTTTTAGAGTTCCATAGAGTTTTCCACCATGTTTAAAAGGTATGAGACACCTTTTGACATTTACATTCAATCATTTCACTTCACTCATAGTTTGAAAAATTTATGACAGATGACAGCAAGAATTACACAAAAATAAACTTTGAGTTAGGTTCACAGCATATTCACGCACATTTTCCAGCATGGCTTAGGTCTTCTTCGACCTCCTGTTAAAATTTCTTCATTTGGACAGAGTGGCGGGCCATGATCTAGTAAGGAGGAGGTATGAGACGCTCTTAAGCGAAGGAAAAAAAGTACTTGAGTAAAATTTATTAGTATTTGTATCATAGAACAGGGGTTCTTAACTTACACAATGTAATTGGCACTCCTTTTTACATTTTATCTCCAGAACATCTCACGATGCTCCAAACAGGGCCTCTTTCTCAAAAGTTTGAGCCCTGGGCAGATATAAATTTTTTGGGTCCCCCTTTATATATAGTGTTCTTTGAGGCAGAGGCGTACCCACCCAGGGAAAAAGGGCAAGTGGACGTATCCCTCCACCAAGACGGCATAAGCATATAGATAACATATCCTATATTAGTCAATTTCTGTTAATTTCAAATACGGTGCTTAATTGAAAAAGGCAGCCAATTATGGCCAGCCAAAGTTTTGCCCATGCGAGAAGCAGGCAGTGGCTCAAAGTTATTACGGTACACCATTTGGGAGTAATTCTCAAGTACTAACTACTCTAATTAAAACTAATGATCCGATTGAAATTCATACGCGATAAAATGAATAGCCGCGAAATTCCCCGATCAAGAAATCAGACCGTATTTACGTTTAATTGGAAGATCCAGTAATAAAATGCGTAATAATGATAATAGATATTGTTATTATTGTCTATTCAGTATAATAGTAATAATAAGTAGAGACATTTGTTGAAATGAATAACAATTGTTATAAATAACGTAAGGGGGGGAAAAACATTTATATCGCTTTCATGCTCTGTTTGGAAGGAGTGTCTTCAATTGCTTTATTAAGACCCGATTCGAGGAAGGAAAAAGATCGAGGAATTCCCATGAAATGTCGAATTTAATGATTGATTTAAGATAAGGAATTCGATAAATGCGATTCCATAACCTGTTTCATTAAACATTTATTTATATTTTTTCCCTCCTGATTATTTTTTTTTTTCATGCGAAAATGCCTGGAGTAACAGTATTAAAGAGATTTTATGATTATTTCGAAATAATATTTCCATTTATTTCTCATCAAAACGGGCCATTAACGAGATTTCAACCATCAAAGTATGAACGCAGCCTATTCCTTGTTACTTCTTAACGGGTGGCAACATGACAGTCAAACTGAAATTTTTATAATTTGGCATTCCGGCTGGACGTACATAAAAATGGTCCCGATAAATGCATTGAAGTCCCAGATTCTGTTGAAAATCTAGTTGTAGGGAAAAACCTATTTACGTGTTGTTGCGTCATAGAAACTACAGCTTACACGCTCAAAGCTATATAGAAACTTTCCTTATAGCTCAGTGAGCCTACATCACCGTTTCTTAATCTTTTTCCTGCCATGTCCCCCCCCCCATCCCACCCCGGGACCATCTTGTCTTCTCGTGGCCCCCCATCCTCATTCAGGAGCGAAACCTTTTATACTTATTGGAGAGATTGATTTTTTTAAAGAAATTTATAGTGATTTTTTTTTTTTTGTTATACAAGTGAATAATACTAGTCTCCACAGAGCTAAAGTTCTGTGAGCCTACCTCTTGTCTTAGTTTTATGCAGGACCATGATAAAATCATTGCCCTCGGGTGAAGTGACGTAGTGACGTTCTTGGAGGGGGGGGGGGAGAGAAATTCGTACATAGCTGCAAGTATAAAACTTGCATATTTATATACTTTCTCCCGAAAGGTATAGCACACTGGAGCCAGGTTCGCACCCGGATGGACCCATGCGTTGTGATAAAACTAGTTCTATGGACAGTTCTTCTGAATTCTGAAAGAAGTCACACTTTGTCTCCCCTTCTTTCCCCACATCTCACTCAAAACAGATTCTCAACCTTTTATGTTACATGGACTCTTTGTGAAAATAAGATGAGGGTCACGGGCCTCCAGTCCTAATGAAATGAAAGCCACGTTTAATAAAAAAATTATCGAAATAACTTTCATTACTGTATATAATAATATATAAACATAAGTCGATTTTTTTCTCATTCAAGCTCACAGATCCGCGAACCACAGGTTAAGAATCCCCCGATTTAAAATCTTCATACCAGAATTTATTTTTCAGCTTTCTGTGGCCCTTTTAAACCACCTGTCATAACTCCTCCTCCACTCGATTTGTTTTCTACTATTTTTGCCTTATTATTGCTTTTTTTTTTGCATTTTCTATTCTTGCACTGTTTTTGAATTGCATTCTGTTTTCTCCATTAATATTTTATATATGTATATACTGTATATGTGTAAAATCCTATGTTTGTACACATAGTTAATGAGTAGTTTTCTCCGACACATTCCTGTGCCCCTTGACAGGGGTAATTTCTAAAATTGACTCAAGTCGAATTAGCCTTTGCCATGTTCGATTTGAAAGAGAGAAAAGTTAGGCAAGTTGGGACGAGATACTATCATGACCGGATAAAACAGGAAATTAACATTTGTGTACGCAGATTCTGATAAAAACCCAATCAAAAAGCTAGTGGAAACATAATTGCGTTGCCTATTTTAAAATTACCATATTGATGCACACCTAAGAATTCAGTGGATATGACTGATTTATTGTATTAAATTCAAAAAACACATTCCTCAAGGGTGCCCCAAAAAATTGTTTGGGTCCTGGGTCCCCCTGAACTCGTTGAACGGCCCTGACTTGGGATAAGATTCGCTCAGTATGTATTTATTGAAATTTGGTGGAAAGAGGGGGGGGGGCAATAACGGCTGGTAAAAGAAAAATGAGAAATATGTATACGATGAAAGGTGTAGGCCTGCTACTGATCGCCCATGTATAAGCCTCAATTGTGTTTTACAAAGAAAAGCCACTGGTCATGCCCTCCTCCTCCTTTTCATGCTCGTGACATTTGGATATGTTCCATGAAGGGGAGAAATTTAAACAGTGACCCCCGCAGTTGACTGACTATGTAAACATTACTGGCTCCCACCTGGGGAGACTCTGCAGGGGTCGGCTTCTGTTGCGCCTTTTCTCTACAGGTATAGTACAGGGGGCGCGAGTTCTGTTTATTTACTTTCCGATTGTAAGATTGAAATAGAGCAGCTCCTCTCTGTTGGTATTTCTCCTTTTATGTATTCGATCCACCATTTTTTTTTTCTTCTCTCTCTCTCTCTCTCGTGTGGATATTTCTCCTACTCTACACCTGCATCTTCACAGCATTCCATAATACGTATCCTATAACCGCGGGAATTTCTTGTATGATAGCGAATGTGTGGGAACAGCTACGTTTCGGAATGGAAGGTGATACTGGCATAATAAAATACCATAAGTGTGATAAATAACTGAGAAGTTCAGGGGAAAAAATTGCGGGGACAGCGGGAATAAATTAAATAAGTCTCTGCATAACTGGTACTTTTGTCAATAAAAGTCAGACTGTCATCATCATAATGATGAGTTGATTAATGTTTAAAGGAAAGAATAATTGTTTGTATCGATCATGGTTTCTCATGAGAGAAACTGACAAGATTCTTAGAAAACCTCCAACAAAATCTTAGCTCTGGGGGATCGATTAAAATTTTTAACTCATTAAATGAAAAAAAAAATGCAATAGAGTATTCGATTGGTTTATCGAATTTTTATCGAATATTTTCAAATACTAGTCATTCATTGGAAACGTAGTATTGATAACTTTATTATTAATTGATACTATAAAAATGTATTCTATACATTTCACGCACAAACCCACTGAATGTGGAGACCAAATGCTCATTTCGGTTCGAACACCCACGTTTCACTTACGAGTTGAATGGTATTACAATCCCGGATGCAACTAGGGCAGTGTTTCTCAAAGTGTGCGTCGCGGCTCCGAGGAGCTTTGTCGGGGGGCTCCGCGGTGAGCTGAAGCTGTCTGCCTAGGCTTCATTCGCAGCTGAAGATGCCTGCCCTCGATTCATTCGAATCAAAAAATGTCTGCCTCTGCTCCATTCGCAGATGAGCATTCCTGCTTTCGCTCAGGAACGCATCCAGAGGGGTGGAGAAGAGGTTGGGAACGACCAAGAACCGAATGATACGGCAAAATTTGTCTGTCCCGTAATATACGGGACGACATCGTCCTGGATCTGCGCCTGGGCTAATTAGACCACGTGACCGTATTTAATAAGCTAAAAATACTTATCATATATAATGGAATTTTTTTACCTTAAATCTTGTCGTTTTATTTATATTTTAAATCAGTTATTTTAGGTGAGTTACTGATTTCGAAACTAATTTCGATTTTTATACTGTTACTTCTTTCCCCTTGAAACTGCTCTCAATGGTAATGATGAGGGAGAGCTCATTTTATCCTAATAAAAAGTGCTGTTCACAGTGGAACAATATATTTTAGTCTCTTGTTTTTCTATAACTTCCATGAAACTCTATTTGAAACCGAAATCATCACTAGTTTTCGTTGAATCGATTTGTATTTTCCCATGTCAATAAATTTAATGGAATTATTGATTCAAATATTTTTAAATATGGTCACTTAACCGAAATGTCATTTCCAGGAATGTCATTTTATGATTTCAGATATGCAATCGGTTTTGTCAAATAAATCAAAATAAATTATGAGCTTTCAATAAAAATTTTAATCGAATTTTGATCGGATTTATCGAGTCGGTCAACTCAACTAAAATTTTTATTTGCCATTAACAATTGATCGATTAATCGACCCGATTAGTCAATTAATTGAACCAGTCTTACATAATTTTAATGTCAGATAGCTTATGAAGATAGCTTTATTAACAATTATAGAAATTATTTTCAAAAGGGAATATTTCCACTTTTACTAAATTTACAGTAGAAGTAAAAAATGGGATACGTTTGTTTTACAAATTTAAAAAATCGCCCATCAGGTAGCAGCATGCAGGAATGGTAGAAGAATATTTAAATACCTTGGTTTTCGATCAACATTCAAGGGAGTTATCCACATTTGAATTTTGAAAATGTTCGTTTTGAAAAAATTAATGGAAATGCTACCTTTTGGTTAAAATTTCTAGACTTTAAGATACGAATATCTGAAAAGAGTTTTCTTTCTTCACCTGTATTACCTTGATACAGTGTTTCCTAAAGTGTTGGTCAAGACCCCTCTTGGGGGGCGGGGAACGTTAAGATGTCATGAGAGAATTTCCTAAATAATAACCTCCTGATGAGAGTAAATATATCAAATCACTATAATAACTCTTCTTTGAGAAGTGGGTGAGGCGTCCCATATAGTGTACGCATCTGTTTAAATTTTTTTCTATACATGGGAAGATATTCTATATATATATACTCTACTGGAAAGATATCTTCCCTTCAAAACTGAGCTATTTAGCACATATATATCATATAACGTACTGAAATTCTACAAGTGGGAAATTTACTAAAAAAAAATTTGAAGAAAATTTTATTCAATCAAGTATCAAAAATGTGCTTTTGCGCTTTTTTATATATGAGAAAACATGAAAATTGATAAATTAATATATTTATTCTGAATCAAAAGAGACAAAATTTTTTTATTGAAAATCTAAGAATCGCTCTCCTCATTTCCTAGTTTTTAAAATCATGATTCTCCGCGTAATGTGTTGCCTACACACGCGAGTTCTTACTAAATTTTGGTTCATACGTTACTGCGAAATTTTCTAGTGAAGTAACAGACCCGAGTTCATACGCTTGTGGAGAACATGGGGGGGGGGGGGGGAGAGAGCCCTTCTCCCAAGATTATAAAAAATTAAAAATATTTTTAAAGAATTAAAAATGTAATTATTATTGTAAAAAAATTAAATATCGAAAGAAAATACCTTCATATTGCATATTACCTTCATTCCCATTTCTGTTAATTCAAAATGCTTTTTGAAGGTTAGTAGCTCAAACTGTCTCTGGGAGAGCTTCCTTGTGCTCCCCCAAACCCAATATGCCCCCTCTAAAGGTTGATTATAAAATATGCCACCCCTTGTATTCATGCCGCATCATGCCTGGCGCCGGCCCTGCATAGGAGTTACTAGCAGCAAGTTAATTAACGGTTTATCAAAGGCTATCGATTCGTCGCTCAATTTTCGCTACTGATACCCGATGCTGTTTTTCGTTTTCGCTCTCGTATTTGTTTTTATTCTCATTGTATGCAAATACAATTTCCTACGATAGTGCATGCAACGATATGAGCGATATCGTATCTATGACAGGTCTTGAAACATTCTTTTCTTCTTGCACAAACGCCGCGCCTTCGCAAAGCTTTTACTCAGATGCTATCAGAAATTTTCATTCATAATTAATTAAAAATTTCATACCGAAATATTGCTTCATATATAAGACTTTAGATATCATAGTAGATATAGCCCAACTTTTTTTTTTTTTCCTGTTATTCTTGAAAGAAACGAAAACACCGTAATTGACTTATAAATAATGATTATTATACAGTATCCAAGACATATTTTTCTGACTTTACTTGAATCTATCATGTCTGTACTTGTGTATGTTTATTTTTTTGAACCAAAGATGCAAAAACTTTTCTGTTTACAGGCCAGTTTCATCTAGAAATACTTTTGCTGGCCGTATGAGAACTAAATAGTTATTTTAGTCCAAATATGGAATAGAACATATCGGTGAAATCAACTTAAATAATGTTTATATTGTAATGTTATCTTTGATTGGTGCAGAAATCTTTGTGTCATAAAACATTTTATCGTGGTTTTCCCGATTCTATTTCGTAACTATAGTCGACGCTCGTTATAACGACCATATGGTATTGCGACTGTTCCGATATAGTGACCAGTAAGCTATTTTTCATCCAATATAACAACTCACAAAGCTCATTAAATCATATACGACATCTAAATTCAGCTATTTCCCCGTCTCATTTTTTTTTTCAATAAAATTTTAAAGAAAATTAATGTTTTTCGTTTGCCAAAATTGTGTTTGACTTCCAAAATGTTGAAGAATTCAGTTCATTTTAGTGCGAGAATATAATTAATCATTACAATATTATTATTATTTTATAACCTGCTGCATTTTCATTCTAACTGTTACACAGGGTTTTTCAAAAAGAATCATTCAATTTAAAAGATTCCAATTCAGCTTTTAATCCGTTTTGATCGAATAATGTATGGGTAGAAAGAGGAAAATCTCGAGTTTCTCTCACGCAGTTGCCGACAGGTAGCGCTAACGCTCTTCCTTTGGCCGCCACTTCAGTGTTTATCGAGATTGGCCTTTGCCACTGTTAAAACCGATTCGGATGACTTCATTTTTCAGCAGGACGGAGCACCACCACACTAGAGTTTGGACGTTCAAGAATTTTTCGCATTCCTAAACGATGGGTCGGCCGTACGGGACCTGACGATTCAGTCAAACATCACTGGCCTCCAAGATCCGCTGGACCTCACAGTGTGCGATTTCTTCTTGTGAGGGTTTATAAAAGACTACTTTTATGTGCTTCCCCTTCCAGCTACATTAGCCGAACTGCAGATACACATAACAGCCAGCAACAGTGGATACAAACATGTTCGCAAAAGTTTGGGACGAATTTGACTACAGTGTTGACACATATATGCCGTGCATCCAAAATTGGACATATTGAGCACCTTTAATTTGGTTTGTAAACAAAACTTTATGACTAGCCATGTAATATAAAATTAATCTTAAGTGTCCATGTTCAATATTTTTCGTAATATAAGAATTTCAAATCGGCTGATTCTGTTTGAAACACCGTGTATTATAACAAAATGAATAATATAATTTCTTATTCGCCCAAATATCTCTTAAAAAGTCTATTTTTTTCAAACTTTCGATATAACAACCTCGCTGTGCTCGAGCACCCTCAGAATTAATTCAAAAATCAAAGTTTGCAACTAGAAATTCAAGTCTAAAACTCACAGGCCCAAAACATTTCAGACGTCCCTGAAAACTATGTTTATTGTGAATTTAAAGTCCCAAACGTTATGGGGTATTCGCTCATGCAAATATCAGAGTAAATTAGAGTATATAGCCGGAAAAATTTATTTTTCTATTATCTATTAAAACTATTTAGAGCGAGGTTGCACACCCTTTTTCAGTCCACGGGCCAGATATGTGGTATTTGTCCCTCTCGTGGGCTAAAAATTTTTATACATCGGGCGACCATATGATCCGTATTTTACGGGATATTCACGTAATTTTGGTCATCCCAACTTTTTCCTAAAAAATGCCCCGTTTTCACCCTTTATTTTCAACGAGGTTTACTTGAGAGAATTTTTGAAATCAACAATTGAGATTATTTTTAGAACTTATAACTTATATTATGATAATTATGGTCATACTAGCCTATAACTCTAGACTATTCATCCTCATATACTTTTCAACATACGTCTTTTTGGTGAATTACATTTTTACCCATTATGACTTGCAGTAGCCCTCTATTTCCCACCAATAGCGACGTTTTTGCTATAATGGCGATAGATGCAAATTTACTTGCCTTTGAAAAATTTTTTGACTGTATATGGCAACTTAAATTGCCTTTGACAAATCATTTTTTCTGTAATTGCCAACTTTACTTGGTTTCTAATTTTTTTTTTTTTTTTTTTGCTGTAATGTGAACTTGACTCGGCTTTGACAAATTTTTAGCGATAATTGGTGATATGCTATATGCATTCTGCTTTCCCGTATTTTCGTGTACGAAAGTGTGCCAGCCTAGACATTCATCGTGAGTTTTGCATTGATATTTTCATACCGGAACACCTTTTGCGGGTCGAATGGAAACCCTCTGACGTACCGCATTTGGCACGCGGGCAGGAAGTTGTGCACCCTCCGAATCTAGAGCTTCCTCAGCGAAATACATTGATTTCATGCATATTTCATAAACACAGTATCTGTAAACTGAATCGGATTATCCCATTGAATTTGTATGATTAAAGATTCTACCAAACACTAATACAAGAAAATGTGTTATGTGAGGGCGTGTTTTCATTAGGTGAAGTAAAAATAGCCTTTTTGTTGGATGGGAAAATAAAAGTGACACACGCAGTTTCCTCAACACCCCCAACGATGCAGAATTCATCACATTATCCAAATAATAGCAAAATTATCCGATATGTGATCGTCTCCCGCCACGATCACTCCATTGTCCCATTTTCACTTTGCCCTCGCTCAAATAATGTTTACCCATTTCCATCAACCGAACACCAGATGTTCTTTCGGCACCTAGTCTTTCCAGCGTATCATTCGGTGTCCGAAATTTTCATAATAAGTACTAAAAGTTCCAGACATAAACTTCGCGGTTTCATGTAAATCCGACAGTTATGACCGAAAGGTTCCGGAAAGGATGGACAAGTGCATAAAACTAAAAACACGGGAGAAGATGATTTCGGGACTCTCTGGACCCAACAGACAGGTCCTTGTCATCATCCTAAACCGAGCTCGGTTCCATAACAGATGGTAGGATGTATCGCACACAGTGATATTTACGACAGCACACATGACATAACCCCACGTTTAAAAGGGGGTCGAGCCGGGATTTCCTCCTGGAAAACTCTTTTATTTTGTATGTGTGTGCTGTTCTGCCCCGATCTGTACAGTGAGTATCTACACAATGAGTATCACTCCCTCATATTCATTCAGTATAATCATTGTTGAGTTGTTATGGCTCCAAATGACTCCCGAATCGTAAGGGGGAATATAATTAACGCATAAGAATAACGTTTCTAAAAATTCATCGATATTTTATCGTAATTCTAGGAAAAATCTCTACTCTTAAAATGGATCATAAGAGTTCCATGAGGTGCGACTAAATATGATTTTTCAGGATTTGACTGTGACTCACTGTAAAATTATCTAACAGTTCAAACAGTGAGGAAACAAATAGTGCCTCCGAGTAGGCCTACTTTCGAGTGGGGCCATATGACAAGAGCGGTCTCATGAAACGCTGAAGTTGGTCTTAGCTGAATCTAATCTTTCCTCCAGAACCGAGTGCTCTCGCTTTACTACCTTGTTAATTACAGTAGTTTACATGATCACTGTGCTTGTAATATTTGTAGTATTTTACAAAATTATCTTTTTTTATTTCGATTATCTTTATAATTAGTTTCTGTTTATTTATTGGATCGTTTCGTTCAGCCATTCAAACATAAAGTTTTGCATTTGCTTATGACGGAACTTCCACTGAGAATATTTTTCTCGGATCCATTTCAGTAGAATGACGTACGTCAGTTAACTTTAATTGGGTTGATTGAAAGCCATCACTTGAGACAGAATAATTTCAATTATCTCTTCTGAACTTTCTAATAATTTTTCATTTGGATTAGGTGTAGCTTTTTTAACAATCTTGGCAGTAGGCCACATAACTGCAACATAAAAAACACGGGAAGCAAAATAATAAGAGTACTTAGTTTACTCGATCTTATCTTACACTTGGACACCCATATTTGGCGAGTCTCTGGGTCTTTAGGAAAAGTATGATAAGTGGCTTGAATCCCAAGTTCCTTTGTCTTCTGAGAATTGTTCTCGCACGTTTGCAATTGCCCAAGAACTAAAATTTATTCATCACTGATTCACACAAAAATCACAAAACAATTTTTAAAAAAAAATACCACCCATGCACGCATACCAATGACACTAAAACAACACCATAAACGAGAGATCACTCACTTAAAACAGTGAAATAAGAAACTAAAATTTAAAGTAATAATCTTCAATACAGTACATTTTCTAAGCTGATTTCGTCGGTGAGGAAAAAGTAGCAGGGCCGTGACGTCACCCAGCAGCTAGGAGAACACGCAATACCTCCTACAGTTACAAAGTCACCGCACGGGTTGCCAAGTTCATCTGTAACGTCATTAAGACTATCTAGCAAGTTTGCCACATTTTTAACCACAGCATCCTATTTCGTTTCTTCTTATTTTAGCGTAGAATCTTCCTGTTTGGCTCACAAATACCACATGATGATTGGATGAAGGACATAGAAATCGTCAATTCTGAGCCCGATCATTTCTTTTCCGCACAACAATGATACTGGCACGAGTAGCGGAATTATTTCCCTTAATATTCTGAGGGGAAAATGGACTACTTGCTGACGTCATAAGCTATTTATCTCTAAGAGGCTAATTAAGAGGCTATTGAGAGGCTTAAAAGGATATTTATCTCTAGGAAGTGCTGGACCACGCCCACTGAGCCATGGTTGCAAGCGCAACATCAGAGATGAAACAGCCCTTACTATGTAGCCCTGAGTTGCGAGTAATCTGGGTCTGATTCCTGTATGAAGAGGAGGTTTGCCCAGGATTCTATACATTTGGGCTATCTAAATATGAGGACCATTTAGGTCTCCGTGGATAGCAGGCAGACCTTCAACACGATACTTATATACAGGGCTGGACAAATCGAAAAAAAGTCTAGGCGGAAGAAAAATTTTTGGTGCCAAATTTTTTTACCCGTAATAAAAGGTCTAAAATAATTATTCTTATGACTTTTTCAGAGCATAGCTCCCCCCCCCCCTTTTCGCCTAAAATTTAAGAAAATTTTAGGTGACAATACCAATTTTTTTAGTTGCCATGGATGGCAGCCTAGGACCTGGGATTTGTCCAACCCTGCTTACAAAAAATGAAATTTCAAGCATTTACCAACTGCACTTCAAATTAAGGAAGGCAGATGGCACCACCAGCAAGAATACGAATTAAGCTCAACTTAAACAACATAAATACTTTAAAGCCGCAAATACACTCAACACACATTCTGGCATGTACAGATTCTTTCGAAATTCCGCAGAGGAATGTGTGCGAAGTGCATGTACGGTTAAGTAGTAGCAGTAATGTTCTGGGGGGGGGGGCACTGAGCTGGAAGAACAGCTTACATGTTAACGTATTTGCTCTTTTAAAACATAATACATACCACATCTAATCATATGTTGGCCCTCCCCAAGGACATGAAATTCCTCATAAGTCAACCTGTATAAATGAGACTGTACTGTACACAAGACTGTACATCCTCTCATAAGATTGTATGGGCCCATGCACAAAGATGGTCCTGGTTTTACGGTCACTGAAAAGATTTATTATTTTACATCTGAATTTTTTTCACAGTTCTCGGTGGTCCACTTAGCCAGCCCACCTGTGCTTTTTTCACATTTTTTGTTTGTTAAAAAGATTTAAATCAATATTTTGATCAAGTTTTCACAAGTCGATTCAACGAAAACTAGAGATGATTTCTAAAATTACTGATTTAATTAAAAAACGACAAGATCCAAGTTAAGAAATTTCAGGGTATGACAAGCATGTTCAGCATATCGTCCTCCTGATACCATAGACATTAAATGTGCAAATTTTTACTTTTGGATTTAATCAGCTGGTTGGATCACTTATTTTACCAGAAACGCACAAATGTGTATCCCCCTATTGAAATACACATTTTAGGAGAACAACTTCCATGGAGTATCATGAGTAGAGTAAACATTCAAAAGTCGTTCAAGTTTTAGAAATTTGCACATTCATGCTTCTGGAAAAGGGGGGACGATATTAAATAGCTTCAAGCGAGCGGCCTTTTTGTTTGTTAATCTATCTCTATATCTATTTACATCCATTCAGTAGACAGATGCGTGAAATGAATAGAACATGTTTTTATAGCCGATGTTTTATGTTTTTCAATTAATATTACATAGTTACCAACACTACGTTTGATATGAATGAATAGCGTTTGAAAATATGCGATTAAAATTCGATTAATCGGTCGACTGAATTGTTTTATTAACTAGTTAAAGATTTTAATCGATTACCGGCCCTAGAAACACAATACCTTAAACTTACACAACAATTCAATTAATTAAAGGGATTTTATAATAAGTTGCGATCGCCAATTAATAGTAAAATATGCAGTTTTACCTCTACTTTACTGTTATCTTAAAACTGATGAAATCTTGCTTAGGAAAGTTGAACAGTTTTTACTTTGAATTTTTTTTCTGATTTCCTCAATTTTGTGAAATTTCAGAAGTATCTGAACACGTAAAATTTCAACTGCTCTCAAGTTGTGTGTCCCGCTCTCGTGTGCGGAAAATGACCGCGGTGCGTCAAAAATGATCAAAACGACAAAAATAAGGATCAAATTGAACGAAATTAAAGACTCCTCCATTATTTTAAATAAGGAAAACTCGAGGCATCACTGTATTTTTTATGATGACAGTTAACTCTGAAAATAAAGTAACATAAATCACACTATATTAACAGTGAAATTCCAAGTACACATAAGGGAATTCAAACACATTTTTTTTTTCATTCTCTCTTGCAGTTCCATAATATTTTATGTATTTTCTCTCCCTGCCTTTATTAATATAACAATTTCATTTTTTTTTTATGTGCATATTCCGAAGTAAACGTTACACCGCGTTTATTAAGCTGTACGTGTAGCTTTAGGTTTGTTGTCGTAACGAATGGCCTCACCTCTTTCCATTTTTTTTTTTTTTTTTAATACGTAATGTCTAATAGGCGAGAAAAAAAGGTAAGAAAAATGGAGGATAGTTGCCGCAGAAAAAAAGAACAACAACAAATCAGGTGATTCGAATTCCAGACTTGTTCTCATAAAAATATTCTCCCGCCAGTCAGTCCTTTATTATTATTATGTATTTTCTCTTCTCAATTCTTTCTACCATTTCTTATTTTATATGCCTCGTACTTCTCCCTTGGTTTCTCTTTTTTTTTTTAAAAAAAGCATACTTTTAACCATTTATCAATTTTACGACTTCGGTCTGAACCGTAACTGCAGCTGGATGATAGCACGTGCTCTTAGGACTTGTAAAAAAGATGGACAAGAGCTGTTTAAAAAATAAAAATGAAAAGTAGTAATAAGAATGAAGTGTATCCTTCACTCCTTTATTTTTTGAATGCTTTTTATATTTTATTTTATTATTATTATTATTATTATTATGTATTTTACTTTCCTTACCCCCAAACGGTCGTAAAGTTTGGCTTTTATTGTGTGGAACTTGGGCATGAAATAATTTTATCTCTTTCTCGCCCCTCTTTTTTTTGTTGTTGTTGTTGTTGTCCTTTTTAATAAACTCTCCCTTTTAGAGGGAAATCTTTGGTTATCGTATTGAAATCAATGACCGATCAGTGATTTGGTGAATATTCGTGAATCGAATCATTGAGATGTGTGTGTGTGTGTCCGCGTGAGCCATAATAAAGTAGTAAACTACTAATAAAAGTGAATATGGAGTAGGAGGATTATCGTGGCTATAAATATTAATACTCTCTTTTCTTTACTAAAGGTTGAGAATTTGTATAATATAGCATAATAATTATATATGAAGGGTGTAGGAATTTTTTCTTTTAGACTAAAAATAATAATTATTATTATTTTATTTTTTTTGCATAAATAAAGATCATGGCATGTGTTGTTTTTTCTTTCGTGCGTGAATTTTCACCAAATTTTGGAGATACAGCCAAATATGGCTGAATGAATGAATGCCGGAACTCCTCCGCAGGAATTATCCCTTTGTTGAGATCTCTTTGGCGTTGTCTCGAACAAATTGGAGTGTGTGTACCTAACAGTCTGAGTGTATCTAAGGTTGTGCATGTTGCTTTCTGTGGCGAACCTTTTTAACGGGGAGATCGGTTTGAATTCGCGCGCCTCCAAGTTGGGAATCACAGAAATCCAACTGCAGCTGACCACCACCATGGCACCGGTGGGGTTCGAAACCGGGTTCTCGCGATATGCTTTTCTACATGTCATTTTTTCCTCGTCGCAGGGCCGTCTTAAGAGTATCATGGACCCCCGGGCCAATTGGTTTTTCTGAGGCCCTAGCAAACAACTTGTCGAAAATTTCAACCAGATCTCATTTTTGTGAGGCCCCCTCTTCGCTCGAGGCCCCCGGGCCGTGCTCGGGTGGGCCCATGCCTTAAGACGGCACTGCCTCGTCGTACTTTGTATCCCCTCCTACATTGGCATAGCGTTTTTGTTCTCAATTTGTGTATCTTTTGTAATTAATTGTTGCGTACAATATTGTATAAATATGTCTATAGTTTTTCGTGGGCACCCTTTCGTGGGCCTGCTGGTGACTTGTGAATCTTTGTAAGCACCTGCCCAATGTAATAACCTCAATTTTGTGTCCTCGTCCGCTGGTGGTCTTCCGGTGCCCATTGCTCCGAGCTTCACATCGCTGTTCTACCATGGGCAAACCCTCTGGGTAACCAGGTTATATCTTCCATGGCGATAGAGCATGGGCTCCACAAGGGTGGGACTGGCATAGCTCTCTGCGGGGGCCCGTGAAAAGTCTGGTTTGGGGGCCCGCTAAAGATACCAGCCTAAGGGCCGCGCTCCATGATTTAGGGACCCATAGGCAGAGCGCGGAGCCTCATGGACAGGTTCGGGCCTCGCGATGTGAGTCCGTCACTATGACCACTCTACCACCACAGCGGCAGCCAAATATGGCTGCGAGATGATAGACATTGATTGAGAAATTTTATATCTTGGGCGGTAGAAAATATTGGATATCATCGCTGAAACTGATTATATGGATTGTTAATTAGCTTAAGGATTATTTAACGAATGTTGTCCGAAAGGAATATAAATTCTACGGTTGGATATAAAATTAACGTAAAATGTTAAGAAAAAACTATCAGCAAAAAACAAAATTCAACATTGACGTATCTGCGCAGTTGATATTTGGAGGAAAATATGAAAAAACTTTCATATGGGTCCCAATCAAAAAATGTCAATTAATATACTTTGCAGTTATCGCTATTTTACCGGTTCGTTCCTGTAACATATGAATGACAATGCACTGCCATACGAATCTATGATTGAAATTTGTAATTTCTGCCACTTTTCAAGCTTTATGAAGGCCACATATTCTTAAGACAGTTATTTCAGCACTTTAAGAGTGACACAATTCAACCGATATTTCGGCCCAATTTCATCGAAATGCCACATGGTATTTTTTTTCCAGTAAAATTAAGACAGGCGTAAATTTCTCTCTTTTAGAAAACTTCTCCTATTGTCTTTACTGTTTCTATATGAGATGCAGTCTGTGAAATTTTTAGTTTTTGCATTCTTTCAGTCATTACTTTACGGAAAAGCCACTATTACAGTTGAAATGTCCTCTTTTCGCAAGAGTTTGAAATTTTAATTTTAGAATCAAAAACATAGAAAATTCTTTCCATTATTCCTTTCGGACATTCTTTCTATAATTCTTTCCCCCCCCCCTCCATATTGTTACAGTATATTCTAGTTTTCTTCACATCTGTGGTCCGCAGTCTCACGGAGATCAATGGGATCATTTCAATTATTGTCATTTCATGAATGACATATTTAGGGCTACTACTACCAAACCACATATGCACCTCGTCCATATTCCTCTGTGGAACTTCTAACAAATTGGTACATGTTGGAATGCGCATGTACGTGTTGTGTAACTAACATGAAGTTTCTCTCAGTATAATGCTTGCTATGTGTATACAGGGTGAAAAAAGATGGGAAAGATATACCAGTAAAGATGGGAAAAACTTTGAGAGGTGATAGTACACTCTAATACAAACAATTGTCATCAAAGAATGCGTTAAAACCCTGTTGAAATTTATCGGGAGAAAAAGAACAACGCGCATGCAAATGTAACCTGGAGGAGAAGAAGAAACCGTATGCAAATCTGCGTCACAGTTAATAAAAGGCGTAGACTCAGTATTACTAAAGTGTTCCATTATCCCGTAGGTTACAACTGTTAGTACGGTTGCACGCTGGAATAACTTCACAGGGCTGACGTCCGCGACTTTTATTTTCTGTGACGCAGATTTGCATACGGTTTCTTCTTCTTCCCCAGGTTATTTTTGCATGCATGGTGTTCTTTTTCTCCCGATAAGTTTTAACAGGAATGTCGTTTTAACATTTCCGGAGCGGCCGTTTCGAAACGCGCTGGGGCGTTTGCGTTTCATGTTAGACCATGCATTCTTTGATCACTTCTTAAATTTTTTCCCATCTTTTCTGAATCACCCTCTATAGAGAGAGAGGGAGAGTGCTGCCATCTTCCATAAATTTTTCTAACTGTGAATGAAGTGCAATAATAGTATAATTGTACCGTTGTAGGCCTGTTGCTCTCTGTGGTGAGAATTTTTAGCTCGGAGATCGGCTCACATTTTCTCTTCGAAGTTGGGAACCACAGAAAACTAACTTCAGCCAACCACCACTGTAGCGGTAGGGTTCGAAACCGGGTCTTCGAGAAGTGAGCTCGTTACTATGACCACTCGACCAAACACATTTAGGGTTGTGAAATTGCAATATATTTCTTCAATTTTTGTATGGTACGCAAATTATGTAAAAAACAATACGATTTAGATTTTAGGAGGGGATGTCGAAATTGACCTTCGCTACAGGGGGGGGGGGGGGGGTCCGTGACATCAAAAAGGTTAGGAAAAACTTACACCGGCGTTTTCCCAACTTATTTGTCGCAGCATCCAACTTCTGAGGGGGAAAAAACTGCAAGCCTATATATACTTCATCAGTACCAAAGGCAGCCAGAATATACAGTGAGATTTATGAATATATAGGACGAAATGAATTCAAAAAGCAAATTAGCCAAATGCTGAGAGAGAAAATCAACAAAAATGAAATTTCAGATTGGAATTATAATTATCATTTATATATTTTTATATTTTTCGGAAATCTTTGGCGATTTCCTCTGTTTTTCGCCTTATCATGGCGAGGTTGATTGATGTATTTTTTGGCTTTTCAGCATAAAGCCATTGCAATATAAATTACTCGACACCCGTCGAAAGTAGATTTACTCTTCCGTTTTCTGATCAAGAGCTTCCGTTATTTCTCAAATCTTCAATTTCATCCACATTTATTGTAATGCTTGATACCCGAGCATCTGAAATACCATGTTCTTTGGCAATTTCAGGTTGAACTTTGTTATTATTGCGTTCAAAACTTTTTTTCAATCAGTTTCAAAAATAAATTCTTTCTTTTTACATAATTGTTTTCTAGTTTTAAGCCAATGCGTGACGCTACGGCGTTTGTGCAGATTTTTTCTTGATAAGTTAGTGTCCTCTATGGACTAAAATAAGAACAAAAATAAAATAATTAAATATACTGAAGACAACTTTGGCATTACAGGGCAAAAAAATTTCGGATTTTTCATAAATTGTAACTGTTTGCATATTTTACTTAATTTCTGAATGTTTTATTCAGAAAAAGTATTATGTACATAGTGGTTGATGTACAGGATTTCCTGTAAATACTGATATAACCTTTTTCTTAATAAATATAATAACAAAACAGTATAATTCTAAAATATTAATACGTGAAGTGGGAAAACTTTGGTACCCGGAGGATTTTATCAGTAGAAGCGGGTTATCTCAGAGAAATTACCCGTCACCTGAGTAAACGAAGCCGACCGAATGTAAAAATATGAAAATATCGAATTTTATTTTGGCTAGAGGCCTCGACTGACTTCAATCACGTCAAACTTTCCCAACAGATATAGAATGCACCTCACGTAGTCTGACATCATAACGGGCCCTAGAGGCATAAACTGGCCTCGACATGTCAGAGAGTAGAAGGAGGCCCGATAGCCCCCTCTTACACCGATATAAAAAACCCCTGTATAACATTCTTAACACATCTACAATATACACTCCGACTCCTCCTCACTTATCATCCTATTTTTTTTTTTCCGTTCTTCAATGGTTTTAGAACTGAAGTCATCGTACTTTTTTTTTGTAAGGATTCCTGTCCCTTTAAGAAAATTCCAAAAAAAAGGTATATTAAGAACGACTCAGGTTCGGTACTACCGTTTCTTGTTTTTTAGCACCTCTTAAGAGAGATAGATAGAAAAAAAAAAAAAATCATCGGTGTTCGTAAAGTTGTCTCCTTTTGCCGACATCTGACCCGACTTGCGATCCATTCAAGCCTCCCCCGACAACCTGACATATACGACAGTTTTCGTACGAGGTGGTACCAGAATACGGCCGTCATTATAACAGCACGAAGAACGTGCTTAAAACCTGGAAGGTAAGATGAAAAAAATAAAAAAAAATGTAGAGAGAAATCTCTTGCTTTTTTACATGCCATGCCTTTTCTTAAAAAGGAGCCGTTTTTTTTTTTTACTTCTTATTTTGAATTGCTCTATAGAATTTCAACGTATGTCTTTTGTCGGAATCAAGAACTTCTCGCTCGGCTTTTTTAGATGTTTGGTGGCCTTGTCCTCGTATCTTAGTTTATGTCTTTTTCAAGAAGCCATTTGTGGGATCAAGGGTCGAGTCTCGGGGTTTTTTTTTTTCGTGTGTGTGTGTGTCACGGTGGGACCTACTTTACATTCGGTGGGCGAGTCCATAGCTACCGTCTCATGTGTTACTTGGGTTAAATAGATTCTCTGTTCATGGTATATGAAGTAGTCTTTTAATTCTGTCGTTTTATAAATGCATACCATGGTTTTTACATCTCTTATACTCGTACAACGGGTCCCCGACCTTTTCTTTCAAGCCGCGAGCACTCTCTATGCCTGAATATTTCCAACGTTATAGTTTGTTCGGAACCTTTGATGATTATGTATTCATCCGTTCTATATTTTACAGGACAAAAAAAAAAGTTTTCTATATTTTTTGGCTGTTCCGTAGTTTTTGAAAATTATGCTTTAACTCTTTAATTGACAAGCATTGAAATCCAGAGGAGGAAAAAATTTTGAGGAGTTATATTAGGCAAATGAGGTACCCTGAATACTATTGAATGGCAAAAAAAAAGAAATATTGTTCGTAGCTTACTGTATTTAAAAAAATATTGGTAGGATGTTGCACTTCAGAAAACACGCTGTTCTCTGAAATCATAATGAGAAATTTTCTGAAATCTTTCATCTAAATAATAAATCTTATCACGGAAATCGAACCAATTTATCATTTTTCCAATACTAAATGGTGATTATGCGTAATTCCAGGAAAATAACCTGATTGATTTAGTACGATTTATCATGTTTGCAAACGACGCTTGGGTATTATGCACAATCGCCGGTAAAAGTGATAAATCTAGGGAAATTTATCAAACTTACCAAAATGGTCGGTGATTACGCATAAAAACCGTATTTATCACATTTATCGTAACAAATACACTTTTTCTTAATAGATATTTATTTACTACGGCAGGCTCTTCCCTAATTTTTTTTTTCCGAAGACATGGATAATCAGAAACATATCGACTAATAAGAAAAAAATCTCTCAGAAAAATCTTTGAAATTACGAGGGAAAAGATCGCGAGAGGCTGAGAGGAGAACAATATCGGCATCGCATCGTTCTCCTCCTCTCTTTCTCCCATCATCGTTACTCGTTCATTTGAAGGGCCCTATAACTTTCATCGTTGAAGTCCTAACGAATCCTCTTTTGGTTGATATCCGAACCTTAAACGATCCATCGACGTTCTACGAACAAAACCATCTCAGTTTAGTGGAAAAATAGAGTAGAGAGAGAGAAAGAGTAAGGACACAGTCCTCATCCCTCTCCTACCGATGATCGCTCAAGAGGAGCCACTAGAAAAGCATTTGGACCATAGGCTAAAACGTTGGATAGGGAGGAAATAAAAGGCCGATAATATACATGGTTGGGAGCATGGGGTACAACATTGCACAGGGTACAAGAATGGGAAAAAAAAATCGAAATCTATTTTTTTTCTCCCTGATTTTTGTTGCCCGTTTCGCGGTCGGTAAAAAACACGCTCCAGTAAACGGTGATTGGATAACAAGATCGGGATTTGAGGGCAGTCTGTCGACAATTGCTCAGGATTTTTTTTATTTTATTTCCCGTTACTTCTATTATGTCCTTGTATTTTTGTCAGTTTATAGCCTTTTTTTCCCGTCTATTTTTCCTTCTGGAAAAGGCATTTTCAATGGATAATCTTTCCCTATTTATTTTTCTGGTTTTCGTCCATCACGCGATAAAATTGTTTGTAAATAACATTCGTATCATTCTATCAGAAAATAACATTCCCGATTTTGATACGACGAAGGGGGTGCACAACCTCTGGCCTCCGGGCCAAATGCTGCCCGCCAACATGTTCTACCCGGCCAACGAAAGGTGTTCCGGTAGAAAAGTATCAATATACCCAGTATGACTACGTTTCATTCATAAATATACGGGAAATTGTGATCCATATCGGACATTGCCAAATACGTCCAAAAACATCATTAAAGGCAAGTAAGTTGCCAATCACTGCCAAAAATTTGCCAAAGCCAAATAAAGTCTCAGCTATGAAAAGTGACCAATGACAGGAAATAGAAGGTTACTGCGAATCGCAATCGGTAAAAATGTAATTTACCAAAAAAGAAAAAAAAAAACGTAGGATATATATGTTTGACAGATATTGTGAAATAAATACATTTATGTGACTATAATTAATCATGATAATTATCGTAATACAATTTACAGTTCGTGAAAATAATATCAATGTAAAAAGTTTCAGTAATAAGGGAAAAACACGGGACATTGTATAAAAAAAAAGTTGCGACGGTCAAAATTACGAGAATGTCTCGCAAAATACAGCTCATATGGTCACCCTATGAAAGGGCCACAACATGGATTTTATGCCGTCCGGGGCGCAAACAGGATTCATCCGCAAACAATATATTGCCGCCCCTACAACTTTAAAATTCGGTAATTTTGTAAAAGTGTTCTTTGTTCCCACCTAAGACTGCCACCAGGGGCAGTTGCTCCCCCCCGCCCCCATCTAGTTACGGCCCTGCTCTATGCATACAAGTTTCTGGTCAGCGAGCGGCAGAAATACCGCATATGTGGCCAGCGAACTAAAAAAATTGTGCACCTCTGATATAACGCTATTTTCTGAGACTGGGTAGGGCACTAGTAAATGAATGAATAGAAGAAATATATAATTTTAGAAATAACAATTCCATAATTTTCTATCTCTCATTTCGAACAAAAACCCAACGAATAGTGCTCATGTTGCATGTTTTGGACATAGGGCTTGATTATTTTAGTGATAGACTTACAGGGTTGATAAAAAAAAAAAAAAAATTCGAATTAGTTTTCTGAGATTTTCGTTCGAATTTCATTAAATCCTTTAAACGTCTGGGGCGCGGTGGCCCAGTTCGATAAGATACTCGCCTAAAGTACCAAGAGATGTTCAGAGGTGTAGCGAGTTCGATACCCGGTTCCGATACCCCGGAAAAAACTTCCCTGTCACAGGGGTACAACAGAAACGGCGACATGACCGCAGGAAAAAATTGCTATCGCAGGGAATCCCCCATCGAGGGGTTAACGCACCAACCTCTCGATGAGTATAAAAAACGAGCCTGCCGTTCGGAATCGGCAATAAGTTGTAGGTCGCGGTCTAATTAACCCTCGTGAGCAGAAAAAAAAAAGATCAAAAAATTATAAAATTTTTAAATGTCTTTTGGGCGATAATTTTAATTTCTTTCGAGTGCCTTTATTATCGTAATTTAGCTAGATATAAAAAATCACTAAGGGAAAAAAAAAATTGTTTTTCTTTATTTGTATTGGGTTGATGATTTTTGGTCAAGTTCGTCAAATACTGTATTGGCCGTAACGCTACATGCGTGAATATCAACAGATTTTCAAATTTTAAAATTTCTAATTTGCTTAATTTTTTTTAAAATTTCAGACCAGATAATTTCAAATTTTGATGCTTGCATTTTCCGCAGTGCTTTTGTTTTATAACTCATTTAAAATTTTTCAATTTTTTTTTTTGAAATTACAGAATTACATTTTTTGCAGTCGATCCCGCTTATAACGTTCCCACTTACAAGTTTTCCTTCTTAGTACGACATATATTCGTGTGCGGTCTATAAGTATAATTTTCATTAAGATTTCCCGTTTAAAGCGTTTTCCCGCTTACAACGATTTTTCTTGACTGTGTTTAAAACGTTGTAAGCGGGATCCACTGTATTTCTATATACGTTCTCTACATATATTATTATTCTCCGCAAGGAATTTTTCTCTAGCAAGGTTGGGTAGACATGGAAGGTGGCATATACCTGTGGGTGTCACGAATTCTACCACAATTGACGCGTTCAAAATGAAATACGATATTCATATTGGAATAAATTGAGAAGCTGCCTATAGTCAGATTGATGACAACCATAATTTCTTATGGGATAATGTGTAAATTATGGATGTGTATTATATTTTTTCGGGGTTTTAAGGTTCTTTAATGAAAACTACTTTATTTTGGGTTGCTGTATTTTTAAATATTTGGCATCAATACCCTCTCATGAAATATTTTTTTTTGTTTTCTTCAGCTACCTGGTTGGGCAAATTGTCTGTTTATATATATAATGTCTGTTTTATTTGTATAAAATTTTCTGTTTTCTTATAGATTTTTCTTTTCTTAAAAAAAGTGATCGTGAAAAATAGCTATTGATTCCTTAAAATATAATCAAATCAAGTACTCAATTGCCCCGTATAAACATCACAGGTTTTGATAAGGTTAATGTGTAGTCTCTCTTTTTGGAATTCTTTCGCTGTGTTCCCCTCAAAGACAAATCATCAACATTTTTGGAATTTTTTTATCATTTTTTGCTCATTTTACAACGGTTTAAAATATTTTATACCACTAACTGCTTTTATGTCTCTAATCAAGTTTCTTTTTTTTAGTTATCATTGTTTTATGAGTTGCCTGCTCGTCTTCATGAGTTCGATTTTTATCTTTACTTTTCGAAATGAATTTTGTGAGTTGTTCATGCATGATATTATGAATGTCAGATAGGCCTATTTATATTTCACGTTTCTTTTTTGTATGTAAAACTAATCTACCTATCGAAATAGCTTTAGGAAAAATCACAAGATTTTAACATGACCATGTTACCCTTAGGTACCTTACGTCGGAAAACCATCATTAACATTGAAGAAAAAAAAATTGTATATAAGTGCGAAAGGAAATTAATAGTTTCTGGTCCCAAGAAAATATAACCTGTTTTCTCAAACTTGACTACGAAAAAGTATTACTCCCATGGCTAACCCTGAAGCGCTCATGAGAAATCCTGATGCCTGACAGCTCGTTTGATTCTTGATGAAAAATGGCCACACGCTAAAAACCAGAAGCTACATGTATATATCTATATATCTATCCCATGAGAGTATTCATTGTGTTATATTCAACGAAAAACAAAAAAGCTCGATCACGATCTTCAAACATTATTCACCGAAAAAATTCGATCGATAGTTTCTATAAGGGAGGAAAAATAAATAAAATAAAGAATCTGAAAATTGCCTTCGAAGCTAATCATCGGAAAAGTCTTTATTTAGAAAGGAGAGATGAAAATCGGGCGGATACTTAAGCGAAAAATAATGAGAAAATTAAAAATGAAACAAAACATGAAGAGAAAAATGCCGCGAAAACTAACACCCTTCTCTTCGTTTTCTATTTATGAGTCAATAATTAGCTGCTATCTAAGATCGCGTATCAGGTTTCTTTTCTCATCTCAGCTTTCTTCCTATATTTTCCTTTCAAGTTTCTTCATTAAACTCAAAACACTCCTTTATTATTTCTTGTTTTTGTTTCTTCTGCAGTCATTATATTAATATACAGGTGATAAAATACTATAAGTAATCAGTAAGTAACTTTATAATTATGATATCATAATGTAACTTCTTATTACTTGCTGATATTAAAGTGAAGTTGTAATTTTATGCAAAGCCGTGAATGATGTTTATTTGGCGTTTAAGATCGTTTCCTCATTGATTTCTTGAAAATTTATTTTTTTTAATTGAGTTTTATCGCGCGTTTCAAAGGGTCTCATACCATTTAAGGTATCCGACTACGTTTAAAACGTCATTTTAAAAGAAAATATCGATTTTTTTTAATGAAAGCTTTTTTTGTTGTGATTCCAAAACAAGCTTTGTGGTGTTTATATAACTCTCAATACCGAAGTCACGTTCAATTTAGTATTACGCTTTCGTACACAAGTATTACATGAATAAAAATTTCAATTGCGATTAACTAAGAACGTTACTTTTGACATTTTACTTAATTTACATGAGTTTGAAACATGATTTCTAAAAATATATTCATTGTATCATTACGAAATTTTAATACGATATCCTGATATATATTGTCAAGGTTATGAACTGAAATCTAAGGTCTATCACATACATTTGTTTAGGTACAGTGTTTTATAAACGAAATGTATAATGAAATTTCAAAAAATTCACACGTACACCAACAAATTCGAGTGTAACTTATCACAATATAATAAAATCCTTTTTGAATATTGATTTTTAACCTGCACCATAACTAGCTCCATGTAATGTGAAAATAACAAAACATTCCATTCATAAAATTTTTTGCTATCGTGTTTGAAAAATCACATATGTTTTGCTTAAAATTTGGCATAAAAATGAACTTTTCATAGAAATTCCAAAAGTTATTATTGTTTTCCATTTAAGTATTTCTAAGCTATTAATTGTTTTCTAAGTTATTATTAGGACACTTTCTATCACAAAAAATGTTATTAAAGTTCATTAAAGTACCATTTTATAGAAAAGTGCTCCCGAACGTAGTCGGATGCCTTAAGTGTAAGTACAATGTAGAAACATGTATTCATGGAACACGTTTCTTGTTTGCTGACTTTTGATGACAGGGGAAGGGGCTTTGAATGATGCTTACGTCGTCAACCCCCCTTTATAAAAATGTGAAATATTCTTAATGGCATCTTACTCGGTGTGTACCAAAAAAAGATAAAAACCTTTCATTAGTTTATGGGCACTTGAACTAACATTCTCCCTATTGGTAAGTCCTCTATAGAACCTCTTTAATGATCCCTAAAATGCTCCGCGGATCCTTCAAGTGATCTTGAAATGTGTCCAGGCCACTCATGTGTTCTAGAAATGTGCCTTTAACAGTCGTACGAAACACTTCAATGGGTGACAAATAAAAATATTTTCATCGAAATCTAAGTCTTTCAAGTACTTAGCAATTACATGTAGCACAGGATATTGCGCAACGTTGGTACTTTAGTCGACTTAGAAAAAAATTCACAACCTTTGACGTGACTTATGACTGTGTTCTCAACATCGTCTGGCATGTCCTGTATTGTTCGAGACGCCGTATTATTTGACAGAGGTATTAAACTCATTTTATGAGCACTTTCCTCTGCAAGCATGCATGTGACAGCATCTTTAATGCACGGTGAAATTAAATTTTCACCAAAGGTGTGATTTTTTCCTCGTCTCGCAATACGGTAGCTAATGTAGTAGGAAGCCTCGGTAGCTTTGACAGAATCACTTTTGGCAGATTCAAAATATGTTTTCACGTTTACAGGTGCACAGTACTTCATTTTATTGTTTCAGTCAACTTCCGCTTCCACACAGATCCAGTTTTTATCCCCTGATCCACAGCGTAAATCACGTGAGTAGTAGGTACTTGGTGGAAGAATTGACGTAGAAAATTGTGGGAATAACACGCACACTCCTCAATACAAACACCCACAACAAAAGTCAATTAACGAATTAATTAATTCTTTGTTTTCATGCACAGCCCGGCATATATCAACAATCAAATCTAAAACGCTGAAAAAAAGTGAGCCGAGAGGAAGGAGTGCGTGAATTCGGATCATAGGTTGGGCGCAGGAAGGCTGATCCTTCCAGCGGGCGCAACCCCTCTGTTATAGGAGATTTTATTGATAAGGGGAAAACAATATATTACAACTGACAATATTAGTAAAGACCTCTACCTACTTTTTAAAATTCTTTTTAAAAATCTTTTTTAATTGTTTTGTGCTTTTTTTAGATGGGTGGCCGCCATTACCATTTTCACCAAGGGGTACGCGTACCCCCGGTTGGGAACCGCTGTATTATCATATAATTAGTTTTAAATAGTTGTAAATGAACCTTCATTTTTTTTCTCTTTTCAAAAATGTGTTAAAATTTACCCGGACTGAAGAATTGTTTTTTTTTCCATTTCAGTGGTGTCACAATCAGTAAGTCAACCAGGCCCTGCAATCATCGAAGAGATATTTATTCAATCCAATATTTTTATAAGAATATTTTTTCGATGTTCTGCAATTTTTGTAGAAATTAATAATTGTTCACTACTTGAACCCTCGAAGCCATTAAACCTCCCAGTTCTCAGCATCTATTTTTTTTTATTTTGCTTTCATTATTTGTTCAATTGAATACCATTACGGTATTTCAGGGGGAAAAAAGAGAAACAATGTTATCCGATAAATTCTTCCCGGACACAATTTAGCTTCCGAACAAAGTATATTCTATTACTATAGTTTCTAATTGTACTAATTCACGTACGAGTAATGTTATACAAGCTTTATTGCATGTATTATGAGTGTATAATAGCCAATTGAAATAAAAAAGATTGTGTATGACTTGAAAAGGATTAAATATGTTCTAACGTTCGTGTATATATAATTATGCAATAACCTTGACCCGCATTCAACTCCATGTGTATTCTTATAATGTAAGGAATACAGGTGCACTCCAGAGAGGAAGTGATACGTGCTGCTTTTTCATTTCTAGAATCCACAGTATGTTTGATTTCACGTGTGTGTATGCAATTAAACGACTTGTTGAGTGTTATTTACAAAATGCATGCACACATTTGATATGAGTTGATAGTTCTTACGGGGAAAAAAAAAATCCACAATGTCAACATTGCGCTATGACTTCGTAAAAAATGCTTATTGATGAATACGTGAGTAGCATTTTTGTAGTAATAGATTTTTTTAAGAAAAAACAATAATTTTATGTGCAGTTTTCTTTCGAATCTCAACATGTCCCTCCCACATTTTGTTTGGAATTCTTCAACGGAATATGTACGAGGTGCATGTACGGTTGAAAGGCCTACACAGTATGTGAAATTTTTTTTTTTCTGCAAAAAAAAATCTCATTATGAAACTTTTAAAACTTGAAAATTAGTCATCGAAGACGAATTCTTCTTATTATTATTTATGTTATTTTTCACGTTGATTACATAAAAGTTGCTTACGTCGACATTTTGCGATGAAATACATAAGAAAAGAAGTTGAAATTGATGAAATTTTTTTTTTTTTAAATTGTCATTCATGGTATATATTAAATTACTATGAAATATAGGAATTAAAAAAAAAAAATTGAATATGAAAAGTTAATTGGATTTTTAAAAAAGTTTCATCTATATATATTTTATAGTATTTTTGAAGAAAAAAAACCATGGATTTCAATTTTTAAATACGTTCATCAATTCCAACTTTTTTATATATATGTATGTATTTCATCGCAAAATGTTCACTACGAAAAGTAGTGACTTTAGCTTAATCAAAGTGAATAATAATAAGAAAAAGAATGTCTTCGATGACTAATTTTTCCACGTGGAATCACTAGTGATTCGAGACTGTCTTCGAACAGAGGCGCCAGCACTAACATCTTGAATGTGGCGATTCCCATAAAATTCGCCACGGAAAAAAAAAAATTCCTACAGGGAGGGTCAAGTTTAATGTTATGAGATACTATAGGTTTTTATCCTTACCGTCTTTTCTTCACTCACTATTTCTATCACATATACACATTGGAAAAAAAAAGGGACAGTAACCATCTCAAGTCAATTTATAGCCGTCGTATGCAAGGCCCTGCACTTTCAACGTATATCATACTGGTGCCGCAAAAGTTTGAGAACTTGCCATTATAAAAGATGGAAAAACGATCCGCGCGAGGAAAAACAGACTGATCTCTGAAAAATCCGTAAACATATTTATTTTTACCGATTCAACTAACTGTAGTGAGTGGATTGAATGAAATATATGAACATATTACATTAATTTTTCTTATGTAAAATGAACATTGGACTGCTATCCACCAACTCGAGAGATGTTCAAGTGTGTTTTATACCTGCAAGCATATCGTGCAACGCGGGGTGGGAAGTTGAAATTCTATTTGCAGGTTTTTCAAAGTGTGTATCGCCAACCTTTGTCATGAGTGTCACGACGAGCTGGAAATATTAATGTGTGTGTGCGCGCCAATTTATGCTTTCAAGTGGTTCTTTTACGAATGCACAATATCTATTAAAGTATTCTGGGGAGCCACAGATGAACCATGAATAGAGCAAGACAGCCACAGATGAACTATAAATAGGGCGAGGGAGCTGCGAGTATTAAAAATTTGAGAATCACTGGTGTACTGAGATATCGAGTCTAGTTTTTTTTATATATTTTTTTTTATAATCAGCGTGGAATTGTCATAAAAATGTATTCTCTATGAAAAATTAAAATTTTCATAGAAAAAATTATATTAAATAAAATTACTTTTGCACGTACGGCTCCTAGTAAAAAAATGTAAATTAGTTGATTTGAGCCTCTCTTCTGTTCCACTGGAAGGAATTTACCTCCCCATGAAATTTTTATGGAAATTCATCGAGACATCGGTGATTGTTATTCTTGATTTTTCCAACTTTCCGCGAGTTCTCGAAGTGGAAAATTTTTTGGGATTCTTACTTCCAAAAATGTCATGGCAGTGTACATAATTTCACACCCACGGCCTCACATGGGCAACAAGGATATTTGTCCAGCCCCCTCCCATGTTTTAGAGCCCCTCCCCCATATTGTCTTTTTACGACTTTTCAACGTAATACTTTTCAAATTCGGCCATTTTAGCTCGTGAAAAATGACATATCAAGAATTTTAATCTTCAATATTTCACTGCTCTTACAACCAAACGTGACAATGAAGAAAAGAAAGAAGGGGCAAATTTTTTTCTGTACAAAGGCGCAAATTTCACCTAGTGACATTTCTATTATTATAGGATGTAAAAAAATTGAAATTTCTTATATCCCTTAATTATTATTTTAAGGGAAATGCTACTATCACAGATAGGTCCTTTGGTTTGCTGATCTTATGTCATATTATATTGCAATTTCTTTACCATGAATTTTTATTCCTCTCTCGCACGCTCTTCGTAGAACACCCCCATACACGTAAGGACGGAATTTTGAAAATTCCTAAAATACCTAGAGTTTAAATTTGATTCATTTCAAGAACTCTTCTAAGAATAGAGGTAAAGTTTACTTTTTTTCTCAAGTTAAGAAAAAAAAAACCAGTGAAAAAACGCTTATAAAACTTTCAAGATAGCTTAACATTTCAAACAAGAATCCGAAAACAATGCTATTCTTAATTAAAACCCACGCACGGTTTTTCCGTGCCCGGATAAGTCTATATTTTATTTAGTATTCGGATGGCAAAAAAAAAAAATTGTAAATATTTGTTTATTATAATTTTCCACCGGATTTAAAACCTATAAAGACAATTTTTTTTTCAGATTTTTTTTCCAAGAAAACAATAAAACGAAATTTCATTCTCATGTGCATCCACCATTCACGAAATTCTCAGACCGAGCTCCAAAATCTTTGAATATGGATCGATAACTATCAAGTGGGAATGTGCGAGCTATAAATAAGTAGATAAGTACATGTGAATAAAAAGAAAATAATGTGTTTCCTTTCTTTTTTTTTTAGACCTTGAATGTCATCAAAGCATCGACTTTACACAAAAATAAACCTGTTAACAAGAGGATGTATGTCTCTTGTCCCTAATACCTGTGGGAATATGAACATCTTCATTCCCATCATCATCGTCGTTGTCGTTGTCGACTGTCATGCGAATAAAAAGAAGGAATGAAGATTATATACTCAACAAGATTCTATATATAACATATATACGTATATAAAGGAGTCGGTGGGAAGACGACAATAAAATCAAATAATGAAATTCAACGCAAAGCAACACTAATAATTGTGTCAGGTCAGATTTTTCCAATTTCTATGCATGAAAGGTTTGATTGATGCATTGTTTGTTGCGGGCCTCTATTCAAATATTTGCATAATATACACATGACATTGATAAATGTTTGATTTCATCGTATTGGACTCAATTCTATAAGAGTAATATAAAGGCATTATAATTATTATCCAGCATGCAGCCTAAATTGCGCACAGAAAAGTTTTCATTAAAAAATGTATTGAATATAATTTTTTATTATTGGTTATTTATCTAAAATTATGTTCATTGATTTTGTACAATGTGGGAGGTGTTTTACTATAATTACCATTCTTTTGTACCTATCACTTTTGGTCGATTTTCTGGTAAAAATGATTTGGAACAGCGTTTCTCAACCTATGGTCCACGACGATGGCATAGTTGGTCCTTGGGGCAGACTTGATAAAATTATCCGCACGTTGTATAATTGTTATTAGAGAAATATTATTACTCTAATGTTATTAGAGTAATAATAAAAATTATACTTAGGTTCACCGTACATCATCGAGGAGAATGCATGAAATTGCAATCGTAAATACGGGATGACATTAAATTTAGCCAAAAATCGCAATTTATTGCAATTTATTTAATTTGCTAATTACTGCTAAAATTGCTGAAGGGTATGGAAATAAAAGGGTTGTATAAATCGCACTAAACGAAAATGTATTTCACGAAAACAATATTCGAATAATCTGATGACCATATTTCATTCAGAAAAATGGAATTCGGTTGTACTGTATCTTAATACTGTGATCTTAAATAATAATCCGTAAAATACGGGACATCACCGTTGTCATCAAAAACATTGTCAGAAGCACAATCACTAATGGTAATAAAAATTACAAAAATATTGAGGGCAAAACGTTAAACCTGGCATATGTAAGATGAATGGGTTTTTTTGCCATTATTATCAAAATATACTTTTCACTATGAAAACGCTGTGTGTGCGTGTTCACGACTTTGATAAATATTACAAATTCAAACAAGCATCATTGGGAAAACGGGACAAATGCATGAAATAAAATGGGAAATTACAGGAATGTCCGGTAATACGGGGCACAAATGACCCGTTCAAATTGTTTCAAGCATTTGTCCTTGTTTTCAGAAAGGTTAAGAAACACTGATTTAAAAAATTTAGTAACTAGCGAGACGCCACCTGAATATCATAATTGCCGTATTCCTGCTGATTCCGTGGCATGCGGGAAAATTACGAGGATTCGCAGCATATGCCGAAAAAATTCAACCGTTTTATAAGAAACCTGATACTCCAGGTTAATTTTCTTTTCTTTAAAAAAAAATTGAATCTATTCAATGATCCTCTTTAATTGGTAATTTAAAATTCAATGCTGTTTTTTATGTAGCTTGTCTTGTTAATAAAACATGAGTTTGAGGAGGTTTTTTGGAATAAAATTCACAGAATGAAGGCAATGATAGATTTATCATTATTATCTAGTCATTTACTAAAACCTTCAGCAATTTTTTTTTTAAGACGATGAGACGTAGTAGCCGATTTGCGTGTCTCACACGGGTTCCATTGCTAGTTATGACGGGACCGGGAGTGTATGAAAAGAAATCCTCATTCGTGAAAAAAGCTTTTGCGCATACCGGGTTCAAATACAGCAAAACCTTGCTACAACGATACTCGATATATAACAACAAAAATCCCTCCACAACCATATTTTTTCTTATCTTGTATGGAATCACCCATAGTGTAATGTTGAACTCCTCTCGATGCAATATCCTTTACTACGATAAACCGCCCTCTATAATGGTATTTTTTGAGGATCGATATTTTTTAATACTTTGCTCGACAAATATCCTTATATATACTTTTAAACTCGTCTCACATATTTTAGTTATTCGGAAGGCGTCTAATAATATCGATACAGTAAAGGTCCGATATAGCGACAGTTCACAATCAGATGAAAGGTTGTCGGTATAACGGGCTACTCGTTATAAACGAAATTTAGTTTTTTTTGAACTGTAGAAAACAGAAAAAGGGGGGGGGGGAACAAACTGTCGATGAATTTCGCTTTCTTTTTCCTGTTATTTCGAACTACTTGTTCATCTTATGCATAATAGTGATTGTATAACAAAATCCAAAGTTGACAATGGAAGCCCGAATTTTTTCGATATTTCACTTTTTGTTTCATTATTTTTTTCACATTCGAAAAAAATCTGAGAAGTTTTTCGATTGCTAGGCTAGACTTTTTCCTTTTTCTTTCCGCAGCAAAAAAAAAGGCTAAAAAATCAGAGACACTCAAAAAAGACTGAAAAAAGCCGCAAGATCTGGCAGCAAAAAAAAAAATGTTTCCACAGAGAGAATGATTAAAGCCGGAATTAACACTATAAAAGTTCAAAACTTTAAAAAAAATACCAACCAATAAGCCTCGAATGTAACCGCACGCTTATTCATATGATATCAAACTTTTATAGTGCAATCCCAGTCTAAAACAGTGGTTCTCAACCGGGGGCCGTATGGCCCCCTAGTGGTACTGGGATACTTCAAGGGGGCCACGGAAGAAAATGGAGAAAGGGGCCATGATAGGTGGTTTGGGGGGCTGCAGAGAGCTGAGAAGAAAAATTAAGGTGTGAAGTAATAAAGCTTTTATATTTTAGTGACTATACACTTACAGAATCAACAAAACCACCCATAAAACCAGGGCCTTCTTAGGACATGGATCTACCCGGGCCTCACCTCCTACATTTTACAGCAGGTTTCCTAGGGTGGGGTTTTTCACAGAAACCCCCATATAAAATTTTGAGTGAAAAAACAAAAAATGATGAAAACCATATCAGGCCCCTGGCTGCAGCTCTGTCAGTCCCACTCTTGTGAGAGGTCATGCCCGGGGACTCATGTCCATAACTGACCCCACCCCTCATGATATTTTGTATATTATAATAAATTTTGAAAATAAGTAGGAAATATGTAGGCTGTTTATTTCTGGCTAAGTATGGGACTACCATAGCATCACTTTTCCTAGGGGGCCCATGATGTTTAGACGGTCCTGAATAGAACTCGGATTAGCGGGGAGCTCAATAAATTCTAGGCCAGTGGTCTGGAGGCCAACCTTATTTGCAAAATTTTCATTCGGTATAAATTCACTGAAAAAAATCTATTCAATACGTTTAAAGGTGCTTCCTGATGAGGGTCGAAGACTCTGGGTAAGACAGGGGAGCCACGAGAAAAAAAATATGCTTCAAAGGGGGCCACGGGCAAAAAAAGGTTAAGAAACGCTGGTCTATTAGGAATTTCCAAAAAGTACTGCTTTCCTTGACGTCAGATGAGATTGCCGATAGCATTTTGCGGTTTATGCATAACAAAGACTTTTTATTATCTTTTTACTTTAATCATCTTACCCGACGTCAGGACCCAGTCATTGTGGGATCCTGGCTTTAAAAGGTTTTTACAGGGTAACAACACCTATGCCAAAACCAAAGGTCCTGCCCAACCAACACACCTGCAGATAAAATTTTTTGTTTTTTCCCAAATCTTCCATATAGATAACAAGAAGCATGTGGTCCTCTTATCTATTGGAAGGTGCTGACATGCCTCGTTTATAAACGCCTATGAATAGGGTGAAGACATAAAAAAAATGTCATTCTTTCCGGACTATTTTATGCAGAACTTTTAGAGAAAGAACAAAAGAAAACATATTTTTTTAGAGAGTTTCCGTTGTCGTTATAGAAAATGTGTTGATTTTTATTCATAAATAACTCGCTATAAGCGAATATTTTTTGTATCTTTAACATTAGCTGTTGACAATCACTTGCGAATTACTCGATACAGCGAGATTCGCTTTATAAGCCGTACTTGTTATAAGGGACTTCAACCGCATTTGTTACCACCTCATCAACGAAAGTGTTGGTGAATTTTTCGGTGTCGCTACTTTTTGTTTAATACACCGAAGCGTATTGCGATAAACCTCTTTAGAGGGGCAATACATCTAATTTTGTCTATCGAGTAATCAATCATAATTTTGCAGCGAATAAACATTCGAATGCGCATTTTTTGGCTGTATTAATAATTCCGATTTGGAAAAGATGTCGGCGGCAGTATAAATTTGGCAGTGACTGATACTAATGCAACTTCTTGAAACGATAATCCCCCTACAAAGATACTACTCTACAACGATTCTTACTCTTGGTCTGCAGAATATAATTATATCGAGGTTCCACTGTATTCCATCAACATTTTTGAATTTTTAAACATTTTACGTTTATGGGACACTCTGTATATGAGTGTACCATGGACAAGTTTTCAAGATTAGTCGAAACAGTAAGGTTAATTAGAAAAATGCCTATTGACCGAGAGAAAGAGAGAAAATATAATTTCCAGAAAAATTACCTAACTACCAGAAAAAGTAGGCAACTACCCATAGAGGCCAAGGCACTGAATCCGTACCATTGATCAGACGAACTAAATTTCGGGAGTATCCGGATAGTCAGATAACGTACAAATTATAAGAAAGTATTTTAAAAAAAACTACCGTATTAAAAAAATATATATAAATCTGTGAATCCCTTCTGATTGAGACGACACGGAACAAAGCAATTGCTATTCTCATACGTTCAGTAATGAGCGCTTTCATTTTTTAATCCTCAGAAATGCTTTTAGTATGGGTTTTATACATCAAAATAAAATTATTTACCATACGATTTACATACGAAAAAAAAAAAAGCTTCTTACGCGGTTCTTTTATACGTGATTATTATTTTATTACTATTATTATTTTATATCGAAAAAAAAAAACCAGCACAACGTTGATTGAGAAAACATCGGTTCAGTGGAAACGAACTAGTAATGAATTTCGCACGCAGCGAGTGTTAGACACGGAATAAAACAATAAAACGGCCCGACTATAAACCAGACACCGTGGGGGGAAAAGGCTCTAAAAAACAAACCACAACCACCACTAAAAATGAACCACTCTGTTCTTTAAAGGTCTCTTTATATATTCTTGCCTATATGTATAATATTTCTGTTCTTATTTTTTTCTTCTCTCTCTCTCTCTCTCTCTCGTGGTGATGGTGGGCATAACCTGTCATAAACCAGATGTGATTTATACGAGTACGTGCTTCGAGATTCAATACCGGCCATTAATATTAACTGGCCGCGTGTTTAGGGCGAAAACTAACGCGTCAAAAACTCTGTTATTAACCGGTCACGAAACTACACATTATTCTAGGGGTGGGGCTGACATCGACAAGCAGAAGCCAAGACAAAAAATAAAATAAAATATCTGTCGGTAACTAATACCCCCGGCTGCCAACCAACTTCATGTTCCCCCTTCAGACCGAACGTCTTCTAATGAGGGAGAATCACCTTTTATTTAGATAATGTGTCCCCGGGAACGGACACCGCCGTCCACAATTAGGTGTGTGATGAGTTGACGTTAAACGATTCGGATGGACATCACATTCTCCTTTCTGTGGTGGCGGCGGATCGCGAGACTTGGCAACTGGCTTTTCTTGGCTAATAGAAGATTCATTTGCCGTATATATTCTCGTGTATAACCCGAGATGCTTTTTGCTCAGAAAATCTTTCATATACAGTGAAAACTCGATATAGCGATAATCTGGGGACCAAGGAAAAAATATCGTTGTAGAGGGATTATCGGTTATAATTGAGAGGCAACAGCACACGCGACCAAACTTATGTTGCTGTTGACATCTTTTATAAATCGGTGTTGCTAGTGCCATCAGAAAAGGACCTTTCATGTACTTAGTAGAAGCGAAAAATTGCAATATTGATCAGTTTATTAATAAAATTCAGTCAAAATTGTATTGCCGCTGCAAAGAAGTTCACTGTATTGCACTTTGGTGTTTTACACACAGAGAGGGTAGCACAACACCTGCAGCTTCATTAATATTCACTTTCGGTGATCATGTGGTGCAAAATACCGAAAATTAGACCGGGACTTACAATTTATTGCCGATTCCGAACGGCAGCCTTTTTTATATTCGTCGACAGGTTGGCACGATAACCCCTCGATGTGGGACTCCCTGCGATAGCAATCATTTTTCTGTGGCCATGTGGTCTTTTGTACCTTCGGGTCAGGAAAGTTTCTATCAAGGACGAACTGGGTATCGAACATGCGACACCTCTAAACATCCTTTGGTACTTAAGGTGAGTATCTTATCAACCTGGGCTACCGTGCCCTCCATAATAGATAAATTGTATTGTGATAATTATCACAATAAATATTTATTTCACATATTTTCCAAATCAAAGTTGTTTTCGGAATTTTTCAGCAATTTTCATAACAATAGGTGATTTTGTCTACTTCTGGCAACGTTTTTGATGACAATCGGCAATGTCCCGTATTTTACCCGTGTTTAAGATCCCAGTTTAATTATTTTATTTTTCTCAATGAAATATGGTCACATATTTATGAAATATTTTTTGAATATTTTTTTCTTGTGGAATACATTTTTGTTTACTTAGCAGCAGTCATTCATTTCCCACACCCTTCAGCCATTTCAGCATTAATTCCCAATCGCATTCAAGGCAATGAATTGCACTCAAGTGTAAAAGTATTATTATATAATATTTGAACACATAAATATTACTAAAATCAATAACAAAGGCCGAATAACTTTTCATTCGGTTAGAATTAAGTTTCATTAGAATTAATTTTTATCAAGTCTGCTTGCAGACCACCTATACCATAGTCATGGACCATGGGTTGAGAAACACTGGTTTAAGGCATCAAAAGATTAAAATTTCACAATGATTGCAAAAACAAGGGACGTTCGAATGAAAATTTCTTATTACTGTATATTTCTTGCTAAAAATGCTTTTTAATGACATTTCTGTATCAATATAATAACAATTTCATGTCTCTTAGTTTAAAAAATATGTGTTTCAACAAGCTTGACGCATTATTTAGACACCAAAAAACACTGGAACGGCCGTTTTTTTGTCCCCTGTGTCTCAAATTTTATTGAAAATCATCAATTTTTTTTATTTTGCTTTGCACAAGCATATCAATGATTTGAAGCATGCATTCTGTATTATGAGAAACCACTGATGAATAAAAAAATATAAACCCCGTTTTTGTGGCATAAAAATTTGTAAATTTTTCAGCTTCTCATTTTCAACTTTTTCTACCAAAATTATCATGGAAGTAAAGTCGCACAGTAAAATGGATGATACGAATCATTGATATATGCCTACGGAGCGAAATTAAACAAAAGTATCCTTTTCAGGGAAATTTGAGAAGCAGGGGACAAAAAAAAACGACCGTTCCAGTTTATTGCCTTTTGATGTCTAAATAAGGCGTCAAGCTTGTTGAAACACATATTTTTCAAACTAAGAGTTGTTAACACTAAAATTGTTATTATATTGATACAGAAATGTCATTAAAGCATTTTTAGCAAGAAATGTACAGTAATAAGAAATTTTCATTCGAACATCCCTTGTCCTTGTAATCATCGTGAAATGTAAATTTTTTGATGCCTTAAACCAGTATTTCTCAACCCATGGTCCATGACTATGGTATAGGTGGTCCACAAACAGACTTGATAAAATTAACTTCAATGAAACTTAAAATTAATTCTAATATGGCGTCAAGCTTGTTGAAACACATATTTTTTAAACTAAGAGACCTGAAATTGTTATTATATTGATATTGAAATGCCATTAAAATATTTTTAGCAAGAAATATGCAGTAATAAGAAATTTTTACTTGAACTTCTTTTGCCCCCCTTTCTTAAGGCGTTAAAAAATTGAAATTTCACAATGATTGAAACATAAATATTCTCTTCCGATTGCTAATACTTTCTCAACTAAGCACTCTGCGTTCATATCCGAACGAACTGTAAACATGTTATAGCACTCATCGGATTTTCCACGATGATCCATAACAATTTTATTGTTCCCCAGAAAGGAAAAGGAAAAAAAAAATCATATTTGATCTATTCTTCAACACAATTAGATGAAATTACGTTGTTTGTAGTAGTACGTAGTACAGCATTATTATACGGCAAGGTCTCGGGGCACTGCCGGCCTTGTATCGCAGGGTCCGAAACCTCAGAAAAAAGATCGAGGAAAAACACTACTTGTGTGGTGGCCACAAGAACTTCTAGTTTCCGCGTGTGGAATGGGTCGGGTCCCACAGAGATATTACATGTCTTTGAAGAGGCAGTCGTGTTGTGTTGTTATAGCATGACGGACAGGAATCGCACGCACTCCGTGTCTACCTATCTCTCGCACACAAACAGACCTTAAAGGGGGTTTTCGATACGAAATAAGAACAAAGAAACAATAGATTCGTACCCTGGCGTGAAGCACGACAGAGTTCATTTGCATTCCGTATTTAAGGGGAGTAGAGAAATAATAATAATAATAATAACAATGATAAAAAAAAAGAAATTGTTACTTCTGGTCCATTAGAAGATGAAACACTGTACGTACAGTTTTTTTGTTCGTTCAGTATCACGCTATGGGGGCCCCCCATCTTCCGGTGTGTTCGTACCAAAAGAGGTAAAAGATCAATCGTTTGACCAAGAAAAACCAAAGATCAAACAAGCGGAAGTGCACCTAACCAAAGGAGAAAAAAAAATCATGAAATATCACATAGAGTTGTGTAGATCTCAGCCTGGACTCATGCACTCCCCCCCCCCCTCGCGCGGTTGGTCTAAGATGAAAATTAAGAGGATGTGAAATCATGACGTGTGGTCATAGAGTTGTGAGAAAAAAATGAAGCTTTTTTAAGTGAAAATTCGTTAATGTGGGCATCTTCAGAATTCATCGGAATACATAGAAACAAGACATCTTTACCCCCGGGGACCCATCCAGACATGACCCGGGAGCAACTCTATAAAGGAGGTCTATTGTCGATGCAGTTTTGAACACCGAGGATATTGATGTGTGACAGGGTCTACATAGCGATCGGTGCAAATTGAACTTTATTCGACTATTTCAACAACTGTTACTGTCATTAACATAATAATCGTTGGTATGTGATAATTAAGGTGCCGAGGGCAATGGCTTGGATCGTTTAGGAAAAAGAGCCGCGCTGAAGGGATGCCTAGGATAAGACAACCTCAGGTAAATTGTTTTCAGGGCGAGGGAGACTTAGGGTTCGCCCACGCTCATATACAAAGTCGCGCAAGAAATCGCTCGATTTGTCGAGCGATCTTGTATATGAGTGTGGACGTATTCTGTGACTTGGACTTGTTAGACTTGCGACTTTTCATAGATAAAGAGATTTTTCATTTCTGCGATTGTCGCAAAACATTGCCACGGAACTGTGACTGTGTATATGAATGTGGACGTACCCTAACAAATGCACCATGATTGATTAAGAAATAGGGCAACTAAAAGTGCAATTTTCATCACAATATTTTATATCACTCAACTGAAATAGGCTTTTGCGTTGTAAAAAAACGCCTCCACATTTTGAGGAGACTTACGGGGCCCGCGCCCGAAAGCACTGGATTCGAGCTTATAAAAGAAAATTTCACAACATAAAGAGAGATAGACGGCTTTTTCTCAGTCCAATGCATCAACGATAATTGGGCAAAAAATATATCTGTTTCCCTTGCACACTATAAGTTCACTCAGAAATCACTTCACTGAATAGAAAGAATCCCGCTGCAGGATATTGGAGCCAGGGCCGGTCATAGAAATTTTGCCGCCTGAGGCGAATAATGTATTGTCGGACTTAAGATACGACCTATCTCTGAAAATAATTTTCTTTCTTCACTTGTATTACCTTGACGCAATGAAAGAATCACTACCCCTTTAGGAAGGGGAGAGGGTGAGGTTGATAAGTTAAGTTGTCGTGGGAGAATTTCCTAAATAAAAACGTCCTGGTGAGTGCAAATATATAAAATCAATATAACAACTCTTCTTTGCAAGGGAAGGGTGCTCTCATATAGTGGGTGCTTCTGTTTACATTTTTTCCTATGGGTTTTGGAAAATGTCTGTCCTTCGAAGGATTGATTGAGCTTTTAGCACATAATTTATCATATAACGCGTTAAAATTCTACATAAAATTTACTGAAAGAAAAATTTAAACGAAGAAAAGGAAGTGTCACAAATGTACTTTTGTGCACTTTCATGAGAAAACATGAGAATATTAATAAATTAATATTTATTTTGAAAAAAAAGGCAAAAATTTGGGTATTGAAAATCCAAAAATCACTCTCCTCATTCCTTAGTTTTCAAAATCGTTATTCTCCGCGTTATGATGCTTATGGTATATGTTGTTATATTGCGTAGCATATAAAGATAAATTTTTTCTACCTTTTAATTTATACGTTACAGCGAAATACATAATATAACGACGTAAACAGAGCCTTTATCCGTAACGTCATTGATCCCTGAGTTCATATGTTTTGGACCAGAGGCCAGATCAAAAATTAAAAATAATCTTAAATATTATATCAAAAATTAAAATATCGAAAGAAAATACCTTTACACCGTATGTTACCTTTATCAATTTATGTTAATTTAAAATTATTTTTGAAGGTTAGAAGCTCAAAATATTTCTGGGAGAAATTCCTTGCGCTCCCCAAACTTAATGTGGCCCTCTAAAAGTCGATCTTGAAGTCGCTAGTGCTTGTGACCAGGGTGCAGGGTATTGTAATGTGGTAGGCCTTCTCATGGTGCAACTTGGGTAACGCAATATCTACCACCAGTCATTGTACCACTGATCATTGTTTGGACCTTGATGGTCCTTGCACCAATAAAAAATAAACTCCAATCCAATCTGAAGGTGAATATGCACCCTCGAATGGTCGCAGCAAATCCATCTGAAAAATATGTTTTTGGTGAAATGCAGTTGTGCACTCTCCAAAAACCATGGCCGCCTTAAGAGTATCATGGACCCCCGGGCCAAGTGGCTTTCCGGAGGACCTACCTGGTAAATCCTAGAAAATTTCAGCCGGATCTCATTTTTGTGAGGCCCCTCTTCTCTTGAGGCCCTCGGGCCGTGCCCGGGTGGGCCCATGCGTTATACGGCACTGCCAAAAACACCCTCTATCGCCATTGCTATTGCGATTCAACTACACATTCTATGACATCAATGCTGTAAAACCCCTTCCGTCACCTATCAAATAAAACTGTTACAATTCTTTGATAAAATCAGCAACTGGATTTTGATTGATGTACCGCATGGAAAAAGCAATGCGATATGATATTAGTTATACTTTATAAATGATAATATCAGTAGAATCATTATGTTTGCTTGGAAATCATATAACAGTTGTTATTTGTTTGTGGTAAAAGAAAATTGGTAAAACACACATATAGACTAACTACCCTAGGCTTTCTGCAATTGAAGTCAGAAGTACTATGCACACATGGTTGGCTGCACTTCACGAGTTGTACTAATTTGTAAGTACAACAGCTGTTATTTGTTTGTGGTAACAAACAAATAACAGCTGTTAAAATTTCGAAACAAACTTTAATTAATATTATTGCTTATAAAATATAGTTGATATCATTTTTTTTTTCATGCGGCACATTAATCGAAATCCGGTTGCTGATTTTAATCGGAGAATTGACACAATTTTGTTTTGATAGGTGGCGGAAGGGGTTCTACTACATATTGATATCTCTTTCTCGTATGTAATATAATACTGTACTGTAAAATTGTTTTCAATATTTTCTAGAAGACATATTTTTGCTGATGAAATTTTATTTTTACCCGGTTATTGATTAATGTGGACAAAAGTGTCTAAGAAAGGCAAAAATTTTTTCATGGTGAATAAGTTTACAAAATATGGATTTTTAGAATCTGAGAATGACTGAGAGTGCACAGAGTTTTTTTGCCGCGCTGAAAAAAAATCCCTATATAAAACACGGCAGACTGTTATTTTATCATTCCGCACAGATAACGAAATTCTGTAAGCAAAGAAACAGGTCTGTACAAGTGAAATAAAAGGCAATGTTTCCTCTCTCTGGAAAAAAAAAAATTGAAGTGCACATTTCATGTAAAAATAACATTTTTCCCGTGCTAGAGCCCTGCCAGCGCTACTATTGTAGGGGTCATAGTGCTCACCTAAACGATTGAGGATAGATGCTTGATCTCTTTTACTGTCAGGAGATATCCACCGACAACTCAGATGAATACCCTATGATTCAATGATTAGCATCATGATTATTTCAGTTAAACCATATGTCAGAGTTCTTGTGCGGGTGCCTTTCTTCTGGTGATGGTTATAATCAGAGCTCTCGATTCGTGAATATGCCTCCCAATAGGTTGATGTGTTCAACCGGGCACGGCACGGAGGTCCATGGCCCCCACATCTCGCAGTAGGCCCTCTATCTTTTGTGGGCTCCCAGGTCACAGACTCTTCACGGGCCCTCTCTAATACGAATTTGTCGTGTGAAAGACAAAATAGAATCTGATGAGTAGGACTCGGATTTCTATGTCTTTGCATATTTTTTTTGCAATTTTTGCGTGATAGAACATATTTTCAGAATTTTAGAGCATATTTTGCATATTTCATGATTTTCGTTAAAAAAGTATTTTTTTTCCTCGCTATTCCAATCCCGCTTCAGACTGGTTTTCTTCGATTCCTGCCTCTGTTGGGAGCTCTTAGGGCTAGGATTTTTATGCACTAAAAATGGAACGTCATTGCTGATTGGTAAAAAATCCTGAAATTCAGATTTTTCAACCAATCAGCAATGACATTGAATTGTTAGAGCATAAAAATACTAGCCCTTCAACGACAGGGGCTGTGAATAGATTAATCATCCGTATCGGTGATGGTAACCCGTGGGAAAAATTGGCTAAAATTGATAAATGGTGGAGCGGGTTTAGCGTTTGTGGGAAATTTTGAGAGTTTTTATAAAATAAAAAAGAATTGTTTATTTATTTATTAGCTGCTTTTTTTAATTTTGTTCTTTTCTAAAGCTGAAATACACTACTTGGCTAGGTATTTTCACCTATAAATGGCAGCACATGAATTTGGAGCTAAAAACTTGCTCAAAAGGTAAATTTTGACTCGATGAGGTTAGTGAAACGAAGAATTTCTGTGCTTACAATAAGTATATAATGGTTCAAAATAGTTTAACCTACATCAACCCGTCTCATTATCATATTATATTGTTAAAACTAATACTTGAGATATTAATGAAAAAAAGTTTTAGGATATATTTTTCGATTTACAGGGCATATTTACTGTTTTTTAAGAGCATAAATTCATATTTTATAAAACATTTTTTTAGAAGTTTCCTGGACAGTATCCGTGCCAGACCCACTCCCTTTGTAGTGGGGCCCTCAGTTGAATAGGACCTTCCACGATAAGATCTCGCAAAATGATTTATGACAATATGTAAAATATGTAAATTAAGAGATGCTGCTTAGGCGCTCTTTCATTTTACCCTGGGGCTATGATGTTGTTGGGACGACAGTAGGGTCACACTTTTTTTTTTAAGATTAAATATACAAAAATTTGTTTGAGTTCTGTAGAACAGCGTGGGCCGGCCTTAGACAATGGTTCCGCGAGAAACTTCACCCTATACAGAAATGAGCCGTCGGAACATACCGGAGTCACACCAGAGACACTTCTATTATGACGTTGACTGGAAGAGGCGTTTGTCCGAAAATGAACAAGGAATACAAACTTGTGTTGGGGGATTCGACTAAACACTAAAGAAAGAAAAGTCAACTGAAAAAATTTTGATAAAGCGTGGAAAGATCCTTCACAAAAAAGAGAGAGAGGGAACCTAATTCTTTTTTTAACAAACCAGCTTTTTTTCTCTGGAGATGGCACTTTTTGGAAGTGCAAGGAAGGAGGTGTGTTGAGATGAGTTAATATTAAGCATTGAATAGCAAGGAGTTGAATTTCAACATTGAATAGCAAGGAGTTGAATTTAAACATTGAATAGCAAGGAGTTGAATTTCAACATTGAATAGCAAGGAATTGAATTTCAACATTGAATAGCAAGGAGTTGAATTTCAACATTGAATAGCAAGGAGTTGAATTTCAACATTGAATAGCAAGGAGTTGAATTTCAACATTGAATAGCAAGGAGTTGAATTTCAACATTGAATAGCAAGGAGTTGAATTTCAACATTGAATAGCAAGGAGTTGAATTTCAACATTGAATAGCAAGGAGTTGAATTTCAACATTGAAAAGTATTGCATTTACCTGCGCTTATTTATCCACTCTCGCGCTTTCCCTCCATAATTATTTTTTTGATGTGTAGAGATTTGCTACAGCGAAAGTAATAAATCTGCCATAAAAAAATGCCGCCCTATAAGGCTGCCTCGTCGCTGATTGGAGTCCATATTGAAATCTTTTACCCCCCCCCCTCCTAAATTAAAATCAATTTCTCAGTACAGCCATTGTGAATTTCTGATGTAATTTTTTTTTTGCCTCAAAAATTGTAAAATATCGCAATATTTTTCGTTATAAAAGAATTATACAGACACGATTTCTTTAAATACCTACATTCGATACCCCACGTAGAATTTGAATGAATGAAACGAGTAAATATATTTCATGGCTCATTAAGCCTTTTTTTTTCTCCATAACATGATAAGAAAAGCAAACAAAATAGGTATGAATAATGTATAATAATGATAATGCTATCGGAATCTCTAGAAATGATGGCAGAAATAGCCTCATTACCGTTCACTCGGATGAGAACGAAACGACAATCTTTTCTCGACAGGATCAATCACACACAATACTAAATGCATGTATTATACGCATATTATTATTATTATTTTATTTATTTTTTACTCTGTGTGTGAGTGTGTGTCTCGTATAATATTTGATGGAGTGTTGATCGGAGCCCTCGGCGAAGCGGCAAATGAATCGTCCTCACGCATTGGCGTGATTTTGCAGTTCCGGTCGTCACGTAAGCCATTAATTCTTCACAAGCCACTCGAGCGCTTCTCTTCAATTTGATGGACGTCCGAGTGAGAAGATGATGTACGACTTGTTGGCTTATCTCATACAACAACGACGATCTCCAGAGACCGACAAACTATTTAATCGATTCTACATACGGTCGGCCCCGCTTAATTAAAAATTCAACTGCCGTATCACAACCTGAGTATAGTTTGTATATTGAAAACTGATGAAGGATCAGTATTAATAAAGGTTAATCAGACATCAAAAATTAAATGGAAATTACAGTAGACTCTCTCGCTTATCCGGCACATATCACAGCAGGGAATGCCGGATTACTGAAGTCGCCGGATAACTGGAAGTTAGTTGAAAAAGTCCATTTGAATAATGTAAGCTTCTCCGTACAGACATGCAGTGACCAGGGCCGTCATAATAATTGTGAGAATCTAGGTTCGAACCCCATCGGTGGTCATCTGAATTCGGTTTTCTGTTGTTGGTTAAATTGAGGTTTTTACCATCTCTTATCCAAAAATTGTGACTACAGCTTAAACCAGTGATTCCCAACGTGGGCATTAACGCCCCCTTGGGTACGATGGAAAGTTCCAGGGGGCGGTAGAAGCTACGGGCATAACATAGGATACTATGGGTTAGATTGCGTTGGGGGCGACGGGAGAAAAAAATTTCTTTTAGTTTCCCAACCTTTTTTGTCCCATCGCCCCCTTCTTCAGAAATTTTTTTCTCTCAGCGCCCCTCAATGCAATCTCACCCATAGAATTCTATTATATACTCGTAACTTCTACCGCCCCCCTAGAACATTCCATCGCCCCCCAGGGGGCGTTAACGCCCACGTTGGGAATCACTGGTTTAAACCATGTCGATGAATACGGCCCTAAAAGCCGTGGCCGTACAAATATTACACGGAACGGACACCACAGCACAAAGACAAAATAAAGCGCTAAAAAGACGCAAACAAAAATTAGTAGTCATTAATTATTGTTTATTTGTAGTAGTAATGATTGTATTGCGTTGAAAATACGTGAAAAACCAGGACATTTTTGCAAAAACGTCGGACGGCCAAGAAAAGTCAAGAGGAGGAGATTATAGTTTAGAGGAGAGGGGTAGTGTTTAAACTAAGTTTAATTTGACCTATAAAGACGCAAATAGCGCCTTCTTGCCTTTCGGCTGGGCGGGCTTACTGTGGCGTCGTCCGATCATCAGATTAAGGCGTATATCCCTCTGGGATGGATCTCAAAAGTGCTCAGCTTATTAACAAACCTTAAGGCACATATACTGATTTAATAAGAAGCAGTTACTGTATTTGTTATGGCCAGTCAAACTATAACAGTTTTCTATTATAACAGTCAAGTTTTGGTAAAATCCGGAATAGCATCAAATGACACATTTTTCTTGCCTTTAAACAAAATATCGGAAAGTTTCCAGTCCTTCAATTGCTTCTGCAAACGTTACAACTGGTGTGGACTATGGTTATCATCTACAAATTTAAGAGTTTTTATTTTTCCCTTTAAACTTAGAGCTTTTCTTCTTAACTTGCTCTAAGACATTTTGACTCGAACTGTATTCGGCAAAATCTAACGCTTTTACTTCTTCATTTTCCGAAATTTCAAAGGTCGTGAAAGCATGGTACTGGCTGTTCTATGAAGAATCGAATTCCAAGTAGAGTGTGGAAATCCGATTTTTCGTATCTGAAAAAGCCGCTTTTAAATTATACTTGATGCTGGTGTCTGAAATCTGTCAAGTTGTTTATGTTTATCGTCAATGTCACTCTTTTGTGGCGTGATTTGTATCAATAGATTCAGAAGTGGATGAGAAAGACCGCCGTTTATTCCTTTGTTTTACGCAATAGTCTATAACACCAATATGAGAAGATTCATTTTTTGAAATCGATCTAATGCGACAAATTTGAATGAGACCGCAACAAAAAAAAACCTCTTATGAGAACTTTTTCTAGTTCTTATCTATTAGAAAGGTTTTTAACAACTGGCTGTTGTGAAGCTGAATTTTGGAAAGAGAGAAAATTCAAATGCCTTTGCGGGGAATCGAATCCACGTCCTTTCACTTTCCAGGTGAACGTCCTGCTACTTATTAAAAAACCTTCGTATGTATAGCTGAGAGTGACGTCATCCTTTCTTATCAAATAGTCTCCTTATTAAGAGTCATAAGGAGTCATTCAAGTATTACGTCAGCATCGAGGGAGGGGGGGGGGATTTGCTGACTTTTGATGAGAAGGGGGAGGGGGGGTTTGAAGGTTGCTTACGTCATCAACCACCCTCTTTTTGAAGATATGAAATATTCTAAGCTGCTGACGAAATTTTGCTGACAAGGAGGGTGGGGGTCAGTGTTTTTCTGACTTTTGCTGATAATGGGGGGGGGGGTCAAAAATGGCTGAAAATTTGCTTACGTAATACTTGAATGGCCCCTAACTTCCATCAACCATGTGTATTTGAACAGTGGTAAGGGCAATTATTCTCTATAAAATATTGTTGGGCAAAGTGGGAGAACAAGAAAATAAATGTTCATCGCTAGCACACACATAATTACCATTTCCGTTTCTTTACATGAAAAAAAGTACACTGATTTAAAGGGAGGGAAAAGCCCGATGTGAACTTTCCGAACGTTGTAAGCGGGAATAGCAAAAAATCTGAACGTTGTATCCGGGAAAAGTTGACATTATCAATATAGGGAAAAAGTTAAATTCACGAAAATTTGGTATTTGGTTTTTCCTACAGTACTAAGTTCTACAGGAAAAGTTTCCTACAGGAAAAGTTCTAAGCGTGGACGTTATAAGCGGGGATCGACTGTAATGCAATATCATAAAATATTAAGCAGGGAAATTTGACATTTTCTCTTCCGGAGAAATTTTAGTGCCGGAGTATTTTATCTGTTTTAGCTGAGTATCCGTTTATTCGTTATCCAATTAAACGGCTCGACCGTATCTTCATCGCCATTATACACCATCTGCACAAAAAGTTTCCGGACTTAACTTTCAGTACGCGTGTTTGTGCTGCCATGTGTTGAACGTAGATGACACTAAACTATGAAGTGTCATCTGGCATCCCCTTTCCCCGCGCTCCCCCCCCCCCCCCAAATTTCACATTCTGTGTGTGATATCGTTGTCACGGTAAATGTAATAAATCGGTTATAATGCCGGTTATTGTGCGAAATTGCCTATCGTCTCGATTTTTCATCGATAAAGTTGGATGGATTTATCACTTTTGTCGGTGATTATGCATAATACCCAAGTATCGTTGGTAAATTTGACAAATACTACAAAAATCATCTTTTCCAACGGTTCGTTATATCCAGGACCGATTGCGTCAGATAGAAGTTTGTGTTACGATATAAAATTGAAGCCTTTATAATTTCTGGTTATGCCAAAAGCATGAGGAGTATTGTGGTTCTCCCTTTGGCAACATGTTAAGTGGAATGTCTCCCGTAAATAAAGTGTGATGATGAAGGACGTGCGTTTCCTTGTGTGATTAGTGTATTTCATTTAACCGATGTATCCAGTCCACCCCCCCCCCCCCGTTGTTCCGCAACACGTTATCAGCACGAAGGCTACTGAACAAACAGCACAATGGACAAAACAGACAAAAAAAAAATTAAACAAACACTTTTCGACCCAAAGGGGTATAAATAACCTTCCATAGGTCGTATTGATACATTACATAAAGAATTTCTGGCAACATACATAGATATATTTTACTACAATTGCTGCATTCAAGTCACACCAACTATATTACCTTAAAATGTTAAACTATAGTCTGATATGTCGAAATACAGATATATTTTCTTACACAACAAAGATATAAACAAATTTTACTCCTTATATCATTTGCAATTTCATTAACTATCGAACGAAACAAACCGCTCCATATCTGCTATTTCCAGTATACGATCTTTTATAGCCTTTTTAAACATATAAAATGATTGCTGTTGTCTAATAATATCATCAAATTCTCTACATATTCTTGGAGCAAGAAAACATATTGATTTTTTGAAAATTGTTTTTTTAGGTAATGGTATTTGATATAAATATTGTGATCTCATAGTGCTTCTTTGTATATTCACTCTGGGATACCAATCAGGATTCTTATAGATGAATACTAAAACTTTATACAGATAAAGTTGCCGTATATTAAATTGGATTAATGATACTTTATTTTGTGAAGAACTGTTAGTTTGTATAATGTCACGTCGCAAACAGTCATAAAGATTATCTATAGTATGGATTGAATTTTTATATGCTCCCCCCCCCCCCCAAAACTTGTAGTCCATATAAAATATGTGGGAACACCCATGCAAAAAAACACTTCTTTCAAACTTTGGTGTGAGATGATAGCCTTTAATTTATACGTTTTTTTTGTTTCTCTGTAATGCTTGTTATGTGTAGTGCTACCATCTGCCACCAGTTTTTCTAACTATGAGTGAAGTGTTATGATTGAATGATTTATCGTTGTAAGACTGTTGCTCTCTGTGGCGAGACTTTTTAACGGGGAGATCGGCTCGCATTTGCGCCTTGAAGTTGGGAACCACAGAAAACCAACTTCAGCCGAAAACGGCTGAAGTTGATATAATATTGATATTATGAATTTCATTAATGTAAATAGAAAAAAGTATTGGGCCCAGAACCGATCCCTGAGTACGTACAATAGTACGTACAGGCGTACAATCTATTGCCCTTACCTGACTTATCGCATTGCCTAATTTAACGGTCTGTTTCCTATTTGTTATAAAAGATCTGAACCAATCGAGCGGGAGCCCTCTTACTCCAATATTTTTTAGTTTTTCCAATAAGATATACCAGTTTACTGTATCAAACGCTTTACTGATATCTATAAATACAGCTGCTACTTTTTTGTTATTATTTATTTTATTTTGTATATAGTCCATTAATCTAATCATAGCCATTTCAGTATTCCTTTTTTCCCTGAAACCAAATTGATGATGTGAGTAGTAGGCAATGGCGTGTAAATAACTATTAAGTTGTCGTTTTACCCATTTCTCTAATAATTTTGACATATTAGGTAAAATCCTGGATAGACGTTTCATCGGTAAGTGGGAAGTAGATAAGTTAAATCTAATTTCACAAAGTATCGAAGAAAATTCTACTCGCGTGGACCTAAGCCTAATAAAGATGGAGGAATTGAAGATTCCAAAGCTTAATAGGGACAATTACAACGCGTGGAGTATACGGACGCGCGCCGCACTGGTGCAGAAAGACTGCTTGGATGCCATAGAACCCGGATACGGACCAGAACTGAGGGAGGACGAGAGGAAAACCAATGAAATGGCCCTCACGTTTCTGTTTTTAGTGGTCGAAGATGACTTTTTAGACGATATCGCGGATTGTGCGAGAGTGAGGGACGCTTGGGCATCCTTGAGGGACATTCACACGAAGTTCGGATTATTACACACACTGCAGCTTCTTAGAGAGTTTTTTAATGTGTCGATGAAGCCTGACGAATGCGTAAGTGCATACTTGGGAAGATTGATGGACGTACATCGAAAGGTAGCGTCCTGTGGATGTGGTTTCACCGACAGGGAAGTCGCTCTTGTGATGTTAATGGGTCTACCCAAAGAGTACGAAGGTCTGATACTGAACTTAGAGCGTGATGAGAACGAACTGTCCACAAAAATGGTAAAATCGCGTCTGATTGTGGAAGAGAAGAAGTTACTGCGTGACTATAAGCAAACGAATCGCGTAGCTGTGGGCGATAGAGCTCTAAAAACTGACGATATAGGAAAAACTCGCGTACAATCAGGGAGATACTCCAGAAATACTGAGAGAGGAATTCGATATTTTTCCTGTGGTGTTTGGGGACACATAGCCAGAAACTGCCCGTCGAAGAACACGTCCCATCGGGCCGATAAGGTTTCGCAGAACGCGAATCGAACACTGACTGCTAACGCTGGTAACAAGAACCCTAGCTGCGATTGGTATCTAGACAGTGGTGCAACGGAGCACATGTGTTCACAAAAATATAAGTTTCTCAACTTGACAACTGTGAAGTCCGAAGTGGAAATAGCTAATTCCGAGAAAATGGAAGTGGTTGGAAAAGGTGATGTTGTTTTGAAGCCTGTTAAATCCTGTGGTAAAGAAACATTCTATCTAGCCGACGTTCTGTACGTACCAGAGCTCGACGGTAACCTCCTTTCAGTGGGAAGAATCGAGGAGATGGGAATGACTGTTTCATTTCAAGGAAGCAAGGCCATCGTCAAGGACCCTAATGAAAGAAATAGAGTAATCCTTACTGCATATACAAGTGGGAGACTTTATAAGGTTGAAGAAGCGAGGACTTATAAAGCGCATATCTCAAGGCATGAGGATCTTATCCACCGACGCTTAGGACATTTTCATTTGAATGCAGTGAAGAAGCTCATAAAGCAGGATGACACTGTCAACAGTTATGCAGAAGCAGTAGAAGATGAGATGGAAATATTTGCTCTACTTGTGTCCTTGGAAAGATGAGAAACATTCCTGTCCCTAAAGGAGAGACCAAACGTGCATCGAGGTCACTTCAGCTCATTCATAGTGATGTCACAGGACCTATCATGCCTATATCTAAAGGGGGGGCAAGGTATATTGTCACTTTTGTTGACGACTACTCAAGGTATGCAGTAGTGAAGCCTATGAAATCCAAATGTCAAGTCCTCAAGAAATTTATTGAGTTCAAAAGGACTGTTGAAAATTTCCATGGAGTTAAAATCGCTAATCTACGAAGCGATAATGGAGGGGAATATATCAGTCGTGAATTTGACGATTTTTTGAACAAGAATGGAATATTGAGACAGCTCACGGTCCCTAGAACTCCAGAGCAGAATGGGGTAGCTGAGAAGATGAATCACACCCTGTTCGACATGACCAGATGCCTTCTTCTAGACTCGAAGGTCCCAGACAACTTATGGGCAGATGCCGTCGTTACCGCCTGTTACTTGCGGAATAAATGTCCATGTGAAGCTATCCAGGGAGATATACCCGAAGAACTTTGGACCAAAAGGCCAGTCAAAACTAGTCATCTTAAAATTTTTGGTTGTAAAGCGTATGCGCACATCGATAAAACGCAAGTAAAGGGAAAGTTAGGAAAGCGCTCACAAGTATGCGTTTTCATTGGATACCCTGAAGGGGTCAAGGGATACAAGTTGTGGAAAGTAGACGAAGACATATTTTTCCCCAGTAGGAATGTGAGGTTTGATGAGACAGCTGATGAGACATACACTTCGATGTGATCGAAGTGTTTAAATCCTCCGACATCTGCATTCTTCTAATGTAAATATATTCAAGAAAACAAACTCAAAGACATTGTTGACGTAAAAAAGGCAAACATTTTCCTCGTAAAAATTCACTTTAAAACAAGGAAGATTTGTAAAAATTGGGCAAAATATACCGACACCGACCAATAACTCGATTTTTCTTGATCTTACGAAGTAGTAAATTAAGACATTTCACCAAATAAAGCTGTACCCGACCGAAGGACGGGAGGAGTTTCGCCGCTTCACGGATGGTGTTGACTCGAGGTGACGGTTAGTAATTTGAGAAAGTGACCGCAAATGATACGTTTGCAACACTCCAGCGCATCCATCATCTCTAATGGCCGGTTGCTCGGGACACGTCGAATTTAGAAATATCTTCTGGATCTTGACATTTGTTTTTGGAAATCAAGGTAGAAAATAATATCGGAGAAAGGTACCTGAAGGTCGGACAGGGAATAAATTATTTGTCCTTTTCATGTTCACAAAAACAAAAAAAACACGTGTTTATTCCTTTCAACCGAAATACACGTTAACGAAAAAGAGGGGAAAAAAAATATAATAAAACGAGAGAACTTTTACAAGAGTACAAGAAATTGACGGTAAATTGCTATTATTCCGGAAGCGAACCCATTACTTAATACTGAAGCTGTATCAGAGCGGCGTATCGATATGATTATAGACCTACGAATCGATCGAAATGTCACGTGACTGAAGATAGCAAAAGAGGAAAAATTGCTTTTCTAAGATGTACTGGGATGCGTATGTCGTAAGATGAACATGTAATAAAAAATTTCTGTTCGTAAGAGACTTTGAGAAGCATAGACATGAGATGGTGGGATTCCTGTTGCTGTGCTGTTACTCGAATGTGATCTGTCTCGAAATGTTTTTGATTTTATCGTTGTTGTTTTTTTGCAAATTAGAATAGACGGACAGTTTTCGAGAACTCTAACATTTGGACAACACGTTGTTTCAATGACGTTGTCACACCATATGAGGAGTTGAGAATCAAAGTGATCAAAGTCAATTGACTGAAACCTTTCATGAAAAAACATCCTTTCCTCCCAAAAAATCAGTTTTCTTTGAAATGATTTTTTGCTTAAAAGATACTTCATAGTCTGAAGTGTCTTACAAGTGAGATAAGTTGTCGTGTAAGAATATCTAGTAATGTGTCTTAAAAACTCGCCAAAACTACTTTTTTCTCCATGGTAGTGGGCGTATTCAGGCGATTAATTAAAAAATACCAAACATTAAAAATATTTTAAATTTGCTATACCAAGGAAACGATTCTAACACAAATGATCTGAATCACAATAATTCCTCGTCCCTTGCCGATTCCGAAGACCATCTTATACACCCACCGTCTCTCCTCGTTGTGACACGATACCCAACACAACTTCTATTGTCCAGTCAAGGTATTTCAGACGTACGCTTAAGAATCACAAACATCCCGATCAGAATACCAACGAGGCTCTATCCTGGAACTATTCTTCTCTCAAGTTATACGAAGACGAGAGAGGGGCAAAAAAAAAAGTAAGTAAAATTCGATCCTAGTGATTATCGCCATTAACAAAACCCATCGTCTTTACGTGTTCCGATTGTAGATGCGACTGAAGGCATTGCAAAGTTACCTTACGAAGATCGATGATTTATGACGTCATCATCGCTGTAGGTCTAAAATAAGCACAGAAAAAGATTTCAACCTTCAATTATCAAATTAAGTTGCATCTCTTAGAATGATAATAACAACAGGAAAAATGAAATCTGTTATTAGACAAGGGTTTTGCGAGGTAAAAAGTGAAAAGCACACACACAATATCTATCCTCGCTTTTCTTATGATAGCATGGGTCACGTGATACGTGCATAGATTGGGAACGAGGTAGAAAGGAGAATGAAATTATTTCCGAAGAATAAACGACATTTTAATTGACTGAGAAGTGATTTTCAAACAATCCCCAGTGTAATACGGCGGAAATTGCAGGCCCATCAATGAACACATACCTAAAATCAAATTTTCTCCCAAATAAGTATCCTTTCTAAAGTTAATTTGATATCGTTACACTTTCTGAATGCTATTAGAAGTAGCTATTACTACTTTTCTTACCTTTAAAACCAAGCACAACACCGGTCTACCGCCATGACCGATTTTCTACCGAATGAGTTGTGCCGGAAGTGTGCAGGTAAAAATAATTTAAGCGAGTATCTAGTGTTGTATATTATATTTTTCAGCGTTGGCATCTATATTTGAAGTTGTGAGTGGGGTGTAATGATTGAATATTTGTACCGTTGTCCTATCGGCGAGACTTTTTTTTTAACGAACAAATTTTACCAGCATTTATAATGCTCTTTAATCCCAACATTCCTCCGTTTTTCGAATTTGAATATCTCAGTGAATATTGCACTTGAAAACGTGGATTTTTTTTTATTTGGAGAGACAGAGCAACGAATTTCTAATAGGATTTTTGAAGAACGGGGTGGGTGTTCGTATAAAAAGTTAATTTTTTTTTATTTTAATAACTATACAACCCCTTGCAACATAAATGACGTATCTGAGCTCTACACGTTATTTGGCTACTTTTTCTAGGATCAACTTTCGTCAGTAAAATGTCATGTGTTCTGTTACCTATGCATCCTGTATATCCATTTTTTCAACCAGTTTTTTTTAATCCCTTGAAAGAATATATATACATTATATTAAGGTGGTTAATATATATATATATATATATATATATATATATATATATAGAAATTTCTCAGAATTTATTTTGTCACCTGATCTCCTGGCCACAATTTCCCCGTCTCCCCGGATTTTCCTGGTTGTAGATTTAATATTTTTCTGGACGACCTTGTCTATTCACACATCGGAGTACCCAAATGGGCTCCCTTAACCCCCCACCTTGATCCGAGATTATGGTATGGTTTTTGCTGTAAAATACGTAAGCCCTCCTTCTTCCTTGAGAAAGTCTTGCTTGCGCTGCTGTATACACACGTGATCAAATACACACACACACACGCCTTTGATGTTGGGGGTGAGGCAATCTGACCCAACCCCGACCACACATTTTCGACAGCATACGCGGATATAGGCTCCTTGAGTGGGTGGAGGGGGAGAAGAATTACCTTCCAACCTAATCATGATCCACATCTCTGTCTCAAGGAAGAGATATAAGCTGGTGGACAAGAAAACTCTCTCCCTTAGCTCATGCTGAAAAAAAGGGATGAATCACCGAGATAGCGTATGAGAACTGGAAGGGGCAAATACCACCTCTACCCAGTGTTTCACAAAGTGAACAATATCACCTTCTGGTGGCAATGGAATGGTACGGGGGGGGGGGGGCCGATAAAGCTATAGGTATAACATAGAATCCTATGGGTTCATTTCAGTTGGGGGGGGGCGATGAGAGAAAAGAATTCCTGAAGAAGGGGAGCGATGAAACAAAAATTTGGGAAACTATGCTCTAGCCCAACGGTTCTCAACCTTTTTTGATTCGCGGAGCCCCTGGAGAGTGCACAAGGAGCCCCAAGGGCTCCGCGGAGCACCGGTTGAGAACCGCTGCTCTAGCCTATGCCAATAACATAATTTTCAGTGAACGGCGGGATATCTCCTTCCCCCCTTTATCCGCCTATGCAAAATAGGCATAAGTGGTGTCGGGGGCGCTCGACCACCCACGGGCATTAGTGGAACGAGTCCGACACCCAACAATTTATTCAGAAATCAAAATTTCCTACGTGAAATTGAAACCGATCACTCACAGGTTCGAAGCATTTCCGACGCCTCTAGAAGAGCATAATACAGTTGAACCTTGTTTATACGTCACTCAGTTATACGACGCTTGGAGTTCGACTTGGGACACACACTCCGAATCTTCTGAAAAAGAAACCCTTTACATAACATCAAATGCCCGTATTTTTCTTTATTGAGTGAAAACGCGTTGCTGCAACAGTTTTTCTTGCCTATTGTCACCGCAAAAGCCACGAATTTTAGGGTGATTGCTGCCGTATACGAAAATAGCCAGTGAGATAGCTGATGGACATTTAAAGTGGGCACTTAAGTGATTTGTTTATTTCTTGTTTTTGAGAATGCGGTGATTCCTAAAGAAACAGGTTTCAATTCTTTTGGCGGTCATATGCTCTTTAATTTTTTTTTCATCCCACTGTCTTCAACGTCTGGGAATAATGTTCCGCGGAAATCCACACACATTGTAAACATTTGGTGGGTACAGGTCTGCGGATAAAAGTCTCATACGGTAAGCATACACATTGCGTTCTTTCGATCAATTCCTGTGAAATTTTCTTTCTTTGTGGTGCTTTGCTTGCTGGTTGTGTCAAATCCGCCGTTCGTAATGTCGAGAAAACGAAAAGTGCTTTTCCTAAAAATAACTGGAAATTTTGGAGGAATTTGACAAGAATTGTTTTAAGCTAATGACGAGAAGTTTATCTTGCAAAACAGTTGAACATCCCTGTGGCAATTTCGAAAAGGACTATAAAGCAGACAAACAAAATCAAAGACCAAGCTGCTGGTTGCAAATCATCCACTGCCAAAAAAATGTTCTCCCAAGATGAAAAATTTTCCCAAGTCGAGAACATTTCGTTGCATTTTTTCTACCAAACACATCAAAATGTTTAATCCAACACATTGAATTTTATAATATTTTGTATGTCTGAACGGGGGAAAGAGATATAATTTTTTTTTAAATCTCAGTTATTCAACTCACACATTTATACGACATTTTGACGCAGTATAAATGACGTACCACCGTGAATTAAAGTTTAAGGGGGAAAAAAGCATACACACAGTAATACTGTACATAAAATTAAAGGCATGAGAAATTATCGGAGAAGTGAAAACTTTTATTTTGAGTTCAAGAAAAAAGATTTCAAATAATTATGAGGCCCGTTACGACCCAAATGTGTTGGCCTTGAAAGCTTATGAAAAATTTTCTCGCGCAATGAGAGCATTTGAACCCCCCCCCCCCCCATAGGCTTCAAGTTGTTTGGTTCGTTCTCCCTTGAATATATACTGTTCAGTATGAGGTCACTATATTATGTGGGCCCTGCACAAATTTCTTTTCGCCCTGTTCTTGAATATTAATTTACCGTCTAAAGATTGGGATATTTTTGCGCTATCTATCGGCAGACTAGAAAATATCATTGGAAAAATGAAATCGATTACAAAACTGCTGCCATCTGATATACACGAAGCTGGCGATATTCTGCACGAATATCACGAAGCTGGGCTGGAAGAGATCTCGGCAACGGGATAAGTCCAGTGGCAAAGTTCTGGCGTTCATTCATTCATTGCCATCTGATATTTATAAACAATTAATAAAATTGACTTGGAAATAAAGATGGCAGTAAACGCTTCCTCAAGGAAATATTTTTAACATTTATGAAATTTCATAGGTCAGAGCAGTACAGCTTCCGGGAGAACTTCAGTAAGTCAAGACCAACCATACAGCTTTGTAGGAATATACAGTATTCTGTATTATAAAATTGCTGCCATCTATGGTTCAGAAACAGTACTTGTTGATAGCTTTTCGTTCGCCTTCTTAATAATAGACAGCAGCATAAGTCCTATTTTATTTTTGTTTGGATTTATTGAAGTTCTAAAATTTCTAGATAGATGGCAGCAACATCCTGAACTACCTACGTGAATTCACGGCATGCCGTGAAATAAGCATAAAAAGAGGTGGAAAAGTGTTATTCAATTACTAAAAATGTAAGGTTGAAGTTTGAATTGGAAAAATATAAGCTAGCAATGAAAATTGATGAGATTATAAATTACGGGGGAAACTGAAAAATTTCATGTTTTAACTCTGTAAAATATTTTACAAGGAACTGCAGTGAAACCTCACTATAATCCCTCTAAAATGATATTAGATCATTGTCTTGTTCGGGAATTCCCATAATCTAATATTAAACTGCTGCCTCTCCATATAATGGTAATTGCCTACAACAGTGTTCCCTCAACCACTGAGCCTTTAGCATCAGTCAAACTGGGCCCCATGAGTTGTTCATTGTTTTTTCAACAAGAGTTCATTGTACTCATTTATTGAATGTAGGCCTGGGTCTTTCAATCTCGAGAAAGAAATCAAACAAGGCCAAGGGTTTATGAAGTTCGAGAACCCCAGCTCTACAACTGCATTTTTTCTCCATCTGCAGAGCATTGTTACATTAAGATTTCATTTTATACCGAATAAATTTGAGGGCACAAGAAGTTTTTACAAATAACTGACTAATATCTTTCCTGGCAGCAACCAAGAAAAATAGAAATATTTATATCACAAAAGGAAAAACAAAAATCATAATTATTATCAAGGGGCTTCCAGAAATTTATTTTACACACCTGATTGCGATTGCCATCAGTCGCAGTCCCATATATGTGATATAAATGTTTAAATGAAATGGCAAGTAGAAGTACCATCAGTTGTAGAAAGTACCATTAATGTTGTACTCAGAATATACTCACATCATCTTGTTTAAATTTCACTAACTATGGATTGTTATTTTACAATGAACTGTTATACATCATGTCTTACATTTTTTATGTTTTTTCTATAATTATATATATATACTGCGTACTTGGTGGCAGCGAAATAATAAAATACAATTTCTTTTTGGCATCCTGGAAAGTGTGTCCCTTGGGGGGCTACATAGTGTATATTCATTATATATGTGTCTTTTTTTTTTGTATTCCTTTTCGTTTGTTAGTCCAGTATTTGTGTAATGTGTATGTGTGTGTGTATTTGTGTTTACAATAATACATATTTATATAAGATTAATTTTAACAGATAACAAGTTAACCCTTCCTACAACATTTTACACTTCCTACTACATCCTATATTTTTATGGGCATCTTTTTATCAGCCACCTCGTTGGGCATTTTGCCTGTTGTGGCGTTGTATTTGTATTTGTATTTGTACAACAGTAGAAATTGTGAAACCTCTATAAAATGCCATATCTTTTTAAATGAAGTATGCTCTCCTCTGATTTTCAACAGAGATGCAGAGTAGGGGATGTAGGAAAGAGTGTTTCACTGAGAAAAAATAACAAATAATAAGATAACTAGGCTTTTGTCAATGCTAGTTGCAATTTTTAAGGAGGCAAGATAGCTTTTCATGGCCATTTAGAGGGTTAGAGATATTTACATTGAAAATTATATCTGATCTTACAAGTACTAAAATTGTTGAAGAAAAAATTCAATGAAATTTTATTTTCATAGAGCATAGCAAATATTTACAAGATGACAATTTCTGTAAAAGATTTCCAAACACAAATAAATTCAAGAATACAATCTGACTGTCGAATCAGCTCCAGATGTAAAAATCCATGGACGCATAGGGTGGAAGCAACAGTCTAACACACTCAGTTCATTCACACTTTTATGGCCTCTGAGAACCTTCACAGGAACAATCAGAGGATTCTGCATGAGGTCGCTAAACAAAAAAAAAAAAACAATAAAAAATCAAATTTGAGAAAACTTACTAAATAATTTATATGTATCGTTTTATTTAACCCCTCACCGCTGTCATACCTACCCTATATGCATGATTGTATGCCTTCGTCATACGTACTCAGTACATCACAGCGGTCAACTGTATACCTTAATTTTTTAATCTATTATATTAATTCACGATCTATGCATGTTTGGTATCATTTGAAAGAGGAATAAAAAAAATGTGGCCATGTACAATAATAACCATAATGTTATTTTCATTTATAATATTTTATTGTGAGTGATGAACTTTTCTGCTCAACATGTGGTAATCTGAGATATTATAGTAAAAAACATGTTTTAACCTGTTGAGCAAAAATACTCTGTATAATTGAGTTAATAGTTTGCTAAAAATCAGATTTTTGGCAGTAATAGAAGAAGAAAAAAAAATTTAAACCTAACTTCACGTTAGGTTTACAACATGTACACACACATTCCAGCATGCACCAATTCATTTGAAATTCAGCAAAGCAATGTGTACGATGCACATGTACGGTTAAGTAGTAGCAGCTGATTAACAAATCATATTTTTTTTGTCTTTCCACATCTCCCAGATCATTCCGATCTATAATCAAACATCCAACAATCAACAAAACAAACATCCTATAATTAAACCTTGTCAGTGGGTGGAGTTTTCAAGTTCCAAAAAGTGGAAAGTGTGACCCTACCCTCCCTCCAAAGTGCGGAAAACTATTTCCGACCAACAATTGAGAAAAATAACAATGAAACGAACAATTCTTGAAATATATCAGAGCAATGTTGTAAAAATTTCTGAACTGGCTAATGCATGAGCGATTTCAAAAAATTAATTGTGATAACACAACGTAGTCGACTTATGCAGGGTTTAGCCAACTTATTGCTGAATTACAGGTTTCTTCTCATTGAATTTAATATTGTGCCAACCATTAGAATAATAAATGTCAAGTTATCCAGGTTCTACTGAACACCATTATATTTGATAAGCTTTAGTCTTTGAAAACTTTTTTCCACCCTTAAATATGAAAACTAAATTGAAATCATACAAATTCAAAAAATAAATTAAACTTTGCTTCCACATGAAAAATAAAACAAATTTTTCTTTTATAATGATCACTGTTAGATCGTTAGAACAGACTTCTCATTATAAGCCATTTTAATTTTTTTGCAGCCAGGTAATAAATTACAGAGCATTTTTACTCTATCTGCATTGTAAATGTTTTATTTAAACTTTTATATCATGTTCTGATACAGTCAAACTTTTTTAGCTTGAAATTGATGAGACTGAAAAAAAATTTAGATAAGAGTTTTTGCATAAGAAAGGAAAAAATTGCAAAACTTTTGATTGACAAAAACTAAAATACAAAATTTTACTAAACGTTTTAACGACCAATGCTTCCGATTGGGAACCTCTGTTTTATTAATAAGGAAAAAAGTTTTTTGTTCATGAAAGCACTTGGATTTTTTTTCTCCTGAAGGTGTGAGATTCCAATTTTAATTCACAAAGCGTAAATTTTAATCATTTCCACACATAAGCTATCAATTTCTATTTTTAATGAAGAATAAAATTTAATTTTTTTTGCTTTTAATTTTAATGTTGTTTCTATAGTCTCTCAGTTTGCTCAGAAAATGATACAACATTTCTACAGCATGTTCAGCATTCTTTACTTTCACTTTTTTCTAATTCCTGTGGATCATCTTCTGCTGTATTTTCTTTACCCGAGTCTGCCATACATTCAGCAATAATTTGTTTTGTAGCGAACTGCCAATTTCCAGAAAAATGGAAAATGAAAATTCAAGATTCAAGTGGTTTTTTTTAAATAATTGTTGTCTCCCAATGCTCTAAAATTCCATCTTCAGTATCGTTCTGAGAACTGTTGGAATTTGAGTGAACCATCAGATCTGATTCATTGCTGTGGCATTGCAATCCTTAGTCTGTCTGTGACACACAACCCATTTGTTCTGTTCAATGTCAAACCTCAATATGCTTATCAGCTTTGTGCATCTATGCTCTTGACACAGCTGTCTACTTTGGAGAATGAGAATTAGGGAGATTTTCATGAGAATATAAATTCAAAACAAAAATGAATATAAAAGGGATTTATGAAAAACAATGTGGGAATTTTTAATGAATAAAAGTAAAATTATAGGGAATTTTCCCTTATTCAAAAACGTGACACTGCCCAAGCCATCACTGATTAGCACAGTTGCCAATAATTAGGTTAAATTACCTTGCATTTCTACTCTCAAATCAGATCTCCCAACAAAAAATCACCATCGGGCCTAAAACAGGACATCCAGATGCAATGGGGCATATGGTTAAAGTAGATACAAGTTCTCTCACCCCAATTTTGAATGCTGAAAGAATGAACTGACACTGACTATTACTATTTGGCAAATTTTTCTCTTTCCCCCTTCCCCAAAAATTAAGCATTTTTTTGTTATTTGATGCAATTTGATGGCTACAATTTACATGGGATAAAAAAGGAAGTATTTTTCCAGAGTAAATTCTTTGGGAATAATTTTTTCCCCAAAAGTAGGGATTTTTTTATAATGCAAAAAAAAAAAGAAAAAGATGACATGACTCTCTGCTACCATATGAAGGTTTTAACTAGCTGTTGCGAAGATGAATTTTTGGAAAGAGAGAAAATTCAACTGCCTTTGCGGGGAGTGCACATGAGCTCCAAGGAAAGATTGAGAGATTTGTTGCCTTTGAAGTCTACGCTGTTCACCCAGAAAGGGAAAGGATGTGGGTTCGTTTCTCCACAAAGGCAGTTGAATTTTCTCTTTCAGAAAAAAAACACAACAAAAGGAATTTTGTGGTATCTTTTCATTAGCATTATGGTTTTACCTTTGAAATAAAGTTTAAAAAAAAAACAAACTTTGAGACAGAGGTGAAAATGCATTGATTTAGTACAGTAATTGCAATGTTTTTCTTTTTCGAGGTATGACGTTTCGAGAAAGAGAGGTTTGACCGCATTAAAAATTGAACAAGATACCAATCATACCATAACATACATTTTGCATAGAACTGGATCCATGACGCTGTAGAGAGCAAGGGCAGCTAGAGACAAACTTTTCACCAGTGCAAAACATCTTTCGCAATTGAAATTAGGCAGGATTACACTATAAATGTTTTTTAAAGGTTCTTTTTTAAAATTTGAAAAATTCAACCATTAAGATTATCTATTGCATTTGCACAAATGTAATCTATGAGCTTTATTGGTTGGATTTTCCAAGTTTTATAAAAGGGAGTTTATCAAACTTTTATAGTGTAATCCCAGCCTTAGGATTCCATCAAATACATTCTTCCCCTCTCCTGGTTGAAATTACCTTCCCTGCATCCTTAACTGACCCAATAAATTTTCAAGATATAAGGTACATATGTTCCATTACATCAAAAAAGTCTGGACCATAGTTTTACATGATCATCTCTCCCGTAACTTATATGACTGAATATAACTTCTATTTGACATTTTTAATGTTACAAGTAATAAAATTTGATGAGTAATGACATTCTTTTGTTATTTTCTGTTTGATATATAATTTTTACAAAAGTTAAACTTTTTATGACATTTTATTCATAAATCAAATGAAAAGGTCAAATACAAAAGCACACAAATATTAATTACCTGTAAACCATCCCATGAGATACTATTACTGATCCATCATCAGAAGAAGAAGCGAACAGAGGGTATCTTTTGTGGAAATCTACATGGCGAATAGCTTTTTTGTGATACCTTTAAAGAAAAAAATCAGATTACAATAAATTTGAATACTGATACAGTCATACATTAAGGCAGTGATTCTCGAAGTTTCAGGGCTTCCAAGGACATCACCTAAAACTGTCGAAGGCATCCCATTATGGCAAGAATGGTGATTTATTTGCCTGTTCATTGGTTAGAACCAGTTATGATTTACTCGAATCAGAGGGTTGTCATTGTGATGAGGATGCCAAAAATAAATACAATTTATAAAATAAATAAAAGTGGACAAAAAAAATTTGTCCATAAAAGAGGGGTGACCATTAATCAGGGGTTTGAAATGATATATTTATTATACAAGGGGAAATTTATATTTGGCTATAAAAGAGGGGTGTCCGTTAAGAGGGGTTTTATTGTACATTTTAAAACCTCAAAGCATCAATATTTCAAGTAACTTTAAATTAGATTATTGAGCAACCTGCATCACCTACTGTCTATCAAAGAATCAAATTGTTGTACAGAAAGTTCAATTAAGAAAGGAAATTCCCATTCATTATTTAGAATGAATTGAAAATAAAATACAGTAAAACCTGTCTTCAACGGAATCCCAAGAGACCAAGATTTTTTTTTCATTGAACACAGGTTTCCGCTTAAGAAACGTTCAACTGATATAACACGTAAAATAATGTAACAATCTTGTGTGATTGAAATAAAATAAAAATTAATTAATTGAAGATAAAGTAAATTATTTAAAAATAAAATAAAATAAATAATTAGTCCATAATTACTAAATACTCTATTCAGGTTTTGACAGCATCTATATAAAATTCCAATCTACACTGTTTTTCTTTTAAAATAACATTTATGTTCTTTTTAACTTCTTCACAAAAATGTTCAATTAGGGTGTCAGTGTCTGTCTCGCATCAGGTTCAGTTCGCACATTATCGTCTATGTTTATGGAATTCTCAGTATCAGGGAAGTAACTACAAATTTTGTTAGGGAAACAGCAAGATGATTTTGCCGCCCCTACCTTGTAAAATTCAATGATTTCATAAAGGTGTTTTTGCCTCTCTAATTAATTCTGGTCCTACTCAGCCTTGAGATCGATCATGGAATGCACACAGCTTGCATACAATTTTGTGAGTCTCGCATATAATTTGGAAATTCAACTGTTATGCCCATATTTACAGACAGCGTTTCCATTGTCTGTCATCCATTTCGATCCCTAATCCTTTAACTTGTAGTTAAACTCTGTGAATATGGCCATCAGACTGATTTCTTCTGTAGAATAGCCTGCTTTTCTGAAAAATGTTACATTTCAGAAAGCAACTGCCTTACTACATATGGCTTATCAAAACCACAGCATCAAGTACAGAAACGGTTTTTTGTGGCTGCAGATGATTTAGAACTTGCATCGACAAGCATAGATTGCATAAAAATTTCGGTGAAGCACTTTAACGTTTTGAATGATCCTTTGGTTGCCAAACACTCACATTGTTTGCGTGAAATTTTCCGTTAAAAGGTACAATTTTCTTTCCATTTCCATGTTAGACAGGTTCCATTTAATCCAGGTTATTTAATGTGTACTTTGGCATTGAAATCACGGGACTACAATTTTTTTTTCCATTGAAGACAGATTTCAGCTTTTTACAAGATTAAAGATACGACTTTACTGTATTTATATAAACAATCAGCAAATTATAAATTCATTTTCATGGATGAGACTGGTAGCATACACAAATTCACGAATGTATTTTTGGTTCCTTTCAGCTTGTATAGCCTAACAACTTTTTTTTTAAATCAATCTCCCATCCCCTAAATGCTGTAATTTATGTGCGAGAGGAATTTTTTCACCAACTTTTGATTTCTTTCATGTGAAATATTTTATATCTAGAACAATGTAAAATTTAGATATGGAAAAATATATTTTAAGTCATAAGGGAAATAAGAGAAAATAAAAAAAAATCTGGAAGCAAATTATACCTCAGAACTTTGTATGGCTTTGCTGAGAGGTCCACATCAAACCAGTTCAACTTACAGTCATAACTCCCGACAATAATGTTATCACCTGAAAAAAAATTGCAATTAAAACTGAATTATATTAATTAAATTTAAAAGTTGATTCTCTACAAGTGATAGGGGTTCTTGAGAAGCTTTCGAGAAGTCCATGAGCTCAGGTGAGAAAGCGATTAAATAATTTTTATATTATATAGGCTATACAACGTTCGTCTGAAAAAGGGGTATGTAGCCTAATACCACATTTTATCGACAAAAGAGATCTGTGGAATAAAAAAAAAAACATTGAGAACCTTTACTTCAGATTATTCGTCTATCTTTGAGCCAAACATAAATCCCGCACATCTGTTAACACAAATGAGCACAGGGGTTTAAAGAATATACAGGGTTAGCATAAATGAATATAAATGAATGGCACAATTTTAAAAATTAATAATTTCAAAACTATTGCACATAATATAATCAGTAATACATAAAAACAAAGAGAATTTCAAATTTGAAAGTTTTTTTTTTTTACAGTTACAAATGTGAACCTTTTGTTACACAACCAGCAACTAAACTATAATTTAGTTCATTCCGCACATTTTGCAGTTTTAACACAGGCAATGGTTTAAAAAAATCACTCAAAATGAAGGACTTATATTTTTTAAGTCTAGTGAGTGTTTTTGTCAATTGTTTATAAACCGCCATTGTTGAAACACTTAATGGACTTTAAAAATGCAACAGTGCTGCATTTTGAGCTATTTTTTTATATTTTTAAATCAATGACTATAACTGCAAAATGTGCGCAATGAACTAGATTACAGATCAAATGCTGGCCATGTTACCCAAGTGGTGTGGTGATAAGATGCTCGTCTACTACCATGAATGTTGCCATCATAGTCCTAGGTTCAAACCCGAGAGAGGATATAGATAAGATATTTTCCTTAATGAACTTGAGGCAACCACCGATAGATAGCACCTTCATTTCCAGCTCATCTAATTAATGTAAGTAAATTGCAATATGGCCAGAGTTGGTGTTTGGTGAAAAGTAGTGATCATGCTTCAAAAAGTTCACACATTGAACATTTGCAACTGGAAAAAAAACTTGGAATGCTCTTCTTTATTTTCATGCATCACTGATTATATTATGTAAAATAGTTTTGAAAATATGAATGTGTGTTTAAATTGTGCCATTTATTTATTGCTTATACTGTATTAAATATGCACCAAAGGCAAAATATCCTAATCTATCCGAATTATCAATATGTATATTTTTTTTAACAGCAAGAATCAGAGGATGAAAAAGGCAAAACAGAATTAATTCTTATGTAATTCTGTTTTACTGAACATCCAGAACCCACATTCATGAAAACAAAAATAGCAAAATATACAACTTAAGGCAGAAAAATATCACATTGATCATCTGATTGTCATTAAAAGAACATTGTACAGAGGTGGCTTAAAGATACAATCAAAGGTTCTAGTCCCTTAATAATGAAATATTAGATACAAATAAGAAAGTTTGTGACCACAATGGACCACTGCCAGTGCTGAATACATGATAAAGGTCTGTGATTCAGGATGACGAGAGATCTTTCAAGTTAGAAGATTTGTGGGATCACTGATTATGAGGAAAAATTCTTGGTTGATGTCATTACAGCGTATGCCCTATAGAAGATGATTGACTCTGGTAAAGATGTTCTTTGTTTTTTTCATGTTTTCTAGCAATCTTTGGCATAGAATGCTGTAACTACCAGAGTTTTTAATAGATTTACCACATTTTCCCAGCGTAAACTTTTTGAAACTAGTTTTCATAGCCAACAGACAGGTTCGGGTTCGCAAGCCACTTTTATTCTCATTCAAGACAAAACACAAATGATAGGGACAGAAACTTATGGCAACATTTAGATGTTTATAAGTAAAAAACAGTAATAAATCAGACATTAGAACAGTATTGGAAAAATTTCAATGTTTTGTCATGCAAACATGTGCAAAAAATGTAAAGAACTACAAAAGTCATTATACTGACCCATAGGGTGAACTGCAATACTTGATATCCATTTACAGCTTCCTGCTAGCTTCTTTATTAATTCCTGCTTCAGCAAATTATATATGCGAATAAACTTCTGAGTAGCAACAAAGAATACAGGCTTCAATGGATGGAAGCAAATGCTCTGCACTTTACTAGTCAATCTTTTGAATGGAAGCTGAAAAATATCAGAAGAGCAATTTGAATCACAAATGCAAATAACTTTGGTCATGCGAGATATAATAATGCAAATCTCACATTTCACACTTACCTGTGAGGCATTTTTGGACAAGCAATGAATAACTATGTCTCTACTCGTGGTTTTATCAGTATCAGTCATCACTGATGCAAAGTAGTCTCCTTTGGCATGCCATGTCACTTGGCGAACATTTTTTGGATGTTTTATAATGAACCTGATCCCACTGAACCACTGCTTCTCATCTGGCTTTATCCACTGTATATCTTTACAAAAATAATAAAAAATAAAGAAATGAAAGCCACCAACAATGTTGGGAAATTTCTTTCAAAAATTTAAAGGTAATCCAACAAGGTCTACCTGTAATAATGAGTTCATTTACCTATTTGTTCAGAGTTCTGAACTTCTAGCTGTCGGAAAAACACATCAGTATTGCTGATGACAACTTTATCACCAACACTGGGATTTATTAGCAGAAGCTCTTGGCCACTGTAATCAGATAATGAAATTATTGAACCACATGGAACATATTCATTTCAGCAGCATCAAAATTTAACTATATAAATACATTTATATAACTCTCCCAATAATTCCAAAAACTGATAGTAGATATGCTTATTTTTACATTATACACATTAAGTGTGTTTAAAAATTGGTTTAATTACATCTCACAATAGGTTTATTGCAATTCAATTTTCTCTTTTCTTTTCGGATGAAGAAATGCATACAAATCTTGGCATTAATATTTTCATTTTCCTTATTATTCGTTGCTTTATTTTTCTTTTAGTTCAAATCACCGGAATGATAGTAAAGTCGAGCCCAGAAATAATAAAGTTCACAGGAATGTGAAAAACATTTCCCACATCAGATATTTGTCATAACCAATACATGATAAATACTTGAGTTTAATAAGCGAAAGCCACTCAAAATAACGTATCTCAACCTATGGTAAGCAAAGATAGGACAGATTTAAAAATTTAATAATAATTAAAATAAAAATTATTAACACATATAGCAAATATTAATGGCATTCACATAGGTTGAAATAAAACATTAGAACCCATATACTACAAGTCAATGGTTTTTAAAGTGCATGTCGCAGCTTCCAGAGCGTCACCAACTTTCATCAGAGGCAAACTGTTGATATTGATGTGTGGTCTACCTGTTTAGCGTTCTTTATTAGATTATTCTGGGCAGCTACAAATTAACGTTTACTGTGGCAAGGGAACTGCAGATGGTAAAGGTTTAAGAACATGGCTGTAAGCGTCGGTCAGAGTAACATAGACATTTTTATGGTCCTGGATTTTTTGGTCCCTCTAATCTCATTTGAACCTAGAGGTCCCCCCCCCTCCCATTTCTTTCTTTGTCCTCCTGAGGCAAAATCCCATCCATAAATCTTTTGCTGTTGCATGTAATGGAGATCCATCAGTTTGTCTGTGATCAACTTTGGTCATGTTTTTCCACTAGTTCTTAAATGTCATGTCCTCATTCACCTACAGTACATGGTCTTTCCTAAAGACACAATCTCTTTGACAACTGATGGTTTTTATTCTTGAACTAACCCCCCCCCCTCCCCACCAAAAAAAAAAAATGAAGGAACATGCTTTGAACAACAGAATTATTTTTTTTATAAATTATGAATTTTATTATTATTTAAATTTTTTGATTTTCAAACCTCTGAATGTTACAGATTCCTGAAGACCATTTACAGAAATTAGATGTTTATAATTATTCTGGCTCTGATCTGATTGCCACGCTACCTGCTGGACAAGGAGTGCGAAATGCTGATTACATTATTTATGTTAAAAGCAGATACACATCAATGTGTGAACAAGGGGTATGGATTTCATCACATTTATTCAAAACAAGCAGACCTTTTTGTATAGCTTGTTTATTTATGTGTGTTTTATTCAGAATGACTGAGAAACTGACAAACAAAACTGTGGTTATGCTGATCCCTCTCTATTCCAGAGCAGTTCAAGGAATTAACAGATCCAGCACTATTTGTAGCTTGATGTAGCTATAGATGGTGCAGACAGAACATGCCCATAGTCTTTTCTGAATAGTATAGTGGTAGTAGTTAAAATATTAATAATCAGTTAATTATTAAAGCAATACATATGCATACAGTAACAAATAATTTAATTAAAATCGTTTCTAATTTACATACCATTAACCACTGAAAAAAATTATTTGAATATTTTTTGTAGTCATTTCTCGAATCTGAGAAAAAACCTGAAAAACATTTCTTTTTTTGTTTCTGAAGATCATACAAATGGTAGATTTTCGAATTATATGTTCTCCCCATAATATTTGTACTTTTATTCCATTTACCTTCTAAGCCTTTTCAACTTTCTCACAAAAACTAAAAGCATTATGAATCATTTGCAGCTTGTACTTACCACATAACATTTCATGGCGTTCAGAAATGCACTTAAATAATCACAGAAAAAAACAAATGGAGCTGTTTTTGGAGCCCCCAAACCAGAATGTTGTGCATTGTTCTGCAATGAGCCCATGACTAACAGGAAATGTTTTGTGGGAAAAATTTCAATTATAGTATTTTCTACACTTAAATTCTTCCAGATTATTCTGCAGCAGCACTGATCGTTCTGCAACGTATGTCGCAGATTTCAGTATATTCTGCTGTGGGGTTGGAGCAAAAGTTTGCTGTAAAGTGCAGAGAAATGAGATGAAGAAAGAAAAGTTCTTTTGATCAAAGCTGACTTTCTGACATCAAATTCATTGAGGCACAAAGTTGTCCTCACCATTTCCCAGAAGCCCAAAAATAGCAGTGGATACCAACATTAAGTGACACAAAAACGGAACAAAATTACCAATGTATTAGAAAAAGCCAAAATAGAATTTGGGTAAAGGAAAAACATCACAAGTACCCCGCCAAAAAAGTTGTTGAAGTGTCTGGATTATGTATCTGTCCAGATGTGGGAGGTCCTATAGTATATAAAAAAAATTTTTTTTGTCACTTTTGGGTAACTTGAAGAGGATTTTTTAAAAGAAAAATCCTTCCTTTGGTCAACATTACCATTTGTTATCATATTCAAGTGATATGGACACCCACAGGGTTTCAAAGTATTAGTATTAAATAGTTTACTATTTATTGCACCAACTTACACAGCAGCTAAAAGCAGACAAACTGATTCATTCGGACACCAGGCAAGACCTGAAATAATTGCTCCAGCCTGGAAAGTGCAAAGACATCTGCCAGTTAGAACTTCCCATACTTTGATAGTTTCATCATCACTACCTGTTAAAACATATATATGCTAAGATTTAGTGACTATATTGAACTTTTGAACAAATTTTTGAATAGACTTTATTACCAAAGTAATCACTGTAAACAAATCAGTAATTTCATTAATTCTGCCAAAATAAGCATGATTTCATACCAGATGCCAGGAACTGCCCTAGTGGTTCAACACATATGCAGCGTACCATGTTGGTGTGGCCAGTGTAAACCTAAGATGAAAAACAAAGTATAATGTAACAAAACATTAAAATTGAATTTCCTTTGTTTGTAAAAGAATTAAATATTTGTCATGGATGCTTGAAATATAAAAGAAAGAAGTTAAAAACAAATTTCAGTTTGTTTTGTGAGTGAACTGTTCTATATTTATAATGTCTTCCAACTTCAAGGAGATGAATGTGAGCAAATCACCCATTTAAAAAAATAGTCTCTCCACATACAGCTCAATGGCAGGCTGCTACTGTGCAGTTGTATGATCATAGTGATGGATTCACATTGTGTGGAACAGGGTTTGAACCCCACCAATGGAACAGTGGTGGTTGACTGAAGTTTGTTTTCTGTGGTTCCCAACTTTGAGGCATGAATGCAAGCCAGTATACCAGTTGAAATGTCTACAGAGAACAACAGACCTACAACGGTATAGATATTCAGTCATAGCTGCGAACTTTGAAGAATGAGAGTTAGAGAGATTTTTGCACGGATCCAAATTCCACACAAAAATGAACATAAAAGGCATTTTTAAAAACAATTCAGGTATTTTTCATCAATAAAAGTAAAATTGTAGGGATTTTTTCTTATTCAAAAACCAACATTCTGCAAGTCATTGCCAATTAGCACCAATTCATCAATCAGTAGCTCAAATTACCTGCCATTACTACTCCCAAATCAAATTTTGCTTAGAAAAAATCACCATCAGGCCCAGAACAGGACATACATACACCATACAGGACACATACTCAAAGCAGATAAAAGCCATCTCGTTAATTTTAGATGTCAAAAGGAAGAATTGTCACTGACTGATTGGCAAATTTTGTCTTCCCCGAAAATGAAACTTTTTTTTTGTGATTTGATGCAATGGCTACAATTTACACCAAGGCCGTGACATCATTTCGGGGATAAAAAAAAAAACAAAAGCTTTTCCAAGTAAATTCTTAGGGAATAAACCCCTCCCCCCTGCAAAATTAGGGACTTTCATAACAGTCAAAATTCTGGAGATATATGAATTTTTTGGAGTCTGGGAGATGGAGTAGGAATTCTGGAGCCTCCCTGAAAATCTGGAAGACTTGGCAGCTATGTTCAATCATTACACTTTACCCATTGTCTAATATTGATGACAGCACTAAAACACATGTGCAACACTAGATATGCACTAATACTGTCAGGTACACATGCACAATTCTGGCACAACTTATTTGGTAGCAAATCCCCTATGGTGATAAACCACAGTTCTGCTCAGTTTGAAAGAAAGAATTTAAGAATGTGAAGGAGGAATAAAAATAATGTGAGTGATAGAACACAATTCAAATACACAGAGAGAATTGGTGTTTATGATTCAGGAAATACTTTTCAATAAATACTTGTCTGACACTTGGAGTATAACTGAGTTTAAAATATTCAATATCTAGTCTATAATTCTATCATTAATAGATGTTCTTATAGTATAATAAACATTGTAGTTTGAGCCAATCTACATGGGGAGGGGGATATACAGAAATCGAAACAATAAAAGGAACACAACTTCGAATAACATACCAAAGCCTGCACAGTTGGGAAAGGATGCAAATCTCTTGGTTTTGGTAATTTTGGTATCAAATCATTTGGATCAACATTTGCCTATAAAACAGAAAAAAAAAGGAAAAGACTATATTTCATTGAATGACGTATTTTATTTCTAACAAACATTAATCAATTTTCAATAATCATGTAAAATTTAAAATTCCAGAGGTATTTCTCCAGATTAGATAACTAAAATTACAATTCTTATAATTTGATTGAAGAAACATTAAATGTATTATAAAAATTATATAACTCCCCTATAGAACCTGGATAACTCGAGATGCGGATAAGTCAACATATATTTTTCTCATGGCTGGCATAGAAGTAAATTCAATGAGGAGAAGGCTCTTTAACTCGACACAAAATAGCTAAACCCTGCTTCAGTCAACTACGATTCACACTGTGCTACCACAACTAATTATTCAAAATTACCCGTGGATTGGCCAATGTGAATAAATTTTCATAAAATTCCTCTCACATATTTTAACAATTCTTCACTGTCAATTTATACAAAATAAATGCGCTGCTCATTTGCAAATAAGATTTTCACAAATATATATATTTTATATAATATATATACACTTATGCTTTTTCGCAGTAATTCAATATAATTCAGATATTTTTTGCGGAAAATTGCACATAATTTTTTTTGCTAATTTGTAGTGATGGAATGGAACTGTTTAACTGTACATATAAGTACATGTGTATGACATAAATGATGTTTCAAAATTGGGAGTGAGATGAAATTAAACCTCACTAACTTGACATCCGCTCAAGTCGACATGTTAATTGATATTTTTAAGATGTCAAGTTATCAAGATTCTCTATATAAGAATATTTATTTGGTTATTCCTTCCAGAAATACCACATTTACTTGAATCAAACACCCACCCTCCAAATTAAGCCTGTTTATAGGGGTGTCTGAGAGAATTTGTTACAACACTGGAAAAACCAGGTAAATTTTTGCAGTAAAGGGATTAATATGTGCATCAGATTACAATAAATGCAGTAATCTAGTGGTTTTCAAACTGTGCGATGTGGCACCGTAGGGTGCACAGCTGAATTACTGAGGGTGGGGGGGGGGTCTTACTAAATTTTTTAAAATTTAATCAATCAAATTAAACCTGGAGAAATCAAAAACCTGGACAAAAAGAAAAACAATATTTTGAGTACCACAGATCTAACCATTCAAACAAGTTAAGAATTTCAATATTAGCATTATGAACATCATTAGTTGTAGATACCAGATTTTTAAACCAAAAGCAATATGAAAATCTTACCCTCATTTTCCTCTGTCTCGGACAAAGATACAGATCTAAGCACCTTTCAAATCGCTCTTGAATGAAATTTTGATACGATGGAACAAGTCGCAAACAGGAATACGTTTTTGGAATGAAATTGATTTTCCTCTCCTCTGGCTCTTGTGATTTCCATTTCTCCTCCTTTTTGAAAAAAAAAAAAAAAAAGAAGGAAAAAACAGAAAAAAAGCGAGAGAACAGATTGTTAGACAAAGAATCTTCATGATTCAACACCCAACCTCTAAAATAAATTAACATAATATAAATAGCAAGGCTTGAAAAGTGCCAGGTAAGCATGGCAACAAAAATTGGTACAGATGCCTATATTTTACAATGAGTAATTAGTAAATTGTAGTCAGAGACCAAAAAATTTCCAGAACTTATATGACTGATGAAATACTGCTAACATGAAAAAGGGTGTACCTCCTGGAAAAATTAAAAGAAACATTATTTCGTTTTATTTTTCTTGGAAAAAATATGTGGACTCCCGAAAATTTTGCTGGTCCATTTTTCTTCTTTCAATTAATCAAGCCTTATAATACAAATATTTTTAATACTGTTTGCGTGAACTTCAAATGTTTTCTACTATCACAAGATTGGATTATTCACTGCAATTGGTTGGACACGACCATTTTGAAGGAAGAAAAAATCATCTTGATGGAACAGAGTAAGCACAGTGATGAACATGAACAAATAATCTTACTTCTTCTTCTGTAAACAAATATTCTGGTGGTGGGTTATATGATTCTTCATGGCCAGGGAGTTTCATTTTAGGAGCAGCTATATGATGCTGCATTCGTTTTGATGTAGATGGCTGCAAAATGAAAACGGTAAAAGTTCAAATATATTAATAAAAATATTTCTAGCAATTCAAAGCTACAGTAACTGCAATAACACACACAGCCTGATTGTTTAGACAATTGTGAATTAATGACCAAATTAAGTAATGGTAAATCTACATATTTTAAAAATATTAAAAATATATTACTGCATCTTTGTCCCACAGCATATAAAAGTTGTTCTTGTCTTCCTTCGCTTTTGGAGCTCTGGGTTTCAACCATCCCATCTTTATCGCATGAACCAGCCTCCCAACCTGATGATAAAAAGTGATTTATTTTTTATATTACAGCTAGGCAATAGGAATGGGAAAATAAAGATTAGGTATGAAAATTAAATATATACCTTTTGTTTTTCATTTAGAGATGGTATGAAACTCCTTTTGTGTTCAGGTCTGTTGCTCAAGGGATGTTTCATCACTTCATATGTGAAAAAGTCCTCAAATGGCTGAAAGAACCATAAATATAAAATTTATTTATAAGAGAACTAAAAAAGATCATTAGAAAGATTATAATCATTATTATTTCAAGCATTTAATGTAACAATTCCAAAATTAACAATGGGTATGATCAAAGAATCGGTAACAGCAGAATTGTGACGTATTTATAAATTGATATAATACCTGATATATATCTCTGTCAGAGGGATAACTACCCCCTTGAATTCTCTTTATGATGTTAACATCTTCATCACTTAAAACAACCTTCTGCCCAGTCATCTTGTCAATAACTGTTCGCCTGCATACAAAAAAAAAAATTGATATTTTGAAGGAATTTTCAAAAATTTTAATTTAGCAATTCAAGTAGCATTAGACATAATACATAAATTGTTATGTATTATGTCTGCACATAGGCTGCACAGGTTGAGCTTGACAGTTGTGAAATTACAATTGGATTATACAATTATGTATGGTACGAGCATAAAATTATTATCAGCTACCAATGACGGCAATGCTACAATAGTAATTTGAGCTGTTTTTCTTTCTTTTTAACAATTAAGATTCTATGAGATAGCTCAAAAACAATATTGATATTAAAGATAGGTGATGCAGCTTGGATTGTTCTCGGTTAGTAGGATCCTGATAAATTTAAAAACAGAAAAAGTAAAGTGGGCAGTAAATTAATAACAAATTCTTAAATATATGAGAATTTGATATTGTAATGGTCAGTACCTCATGTATTTCTATGTTGAGACAGGGCGGGCCATGTTCTGGTTAGGAGGAGGAAGTACCTCATGTTATTGTAAGCACCCAAAAACTACTCAAAATTGCTAAAAACTAAGACTTTTGAGTGCATTTGGAAATATAAACATACTTTCTGAAAGTTGTTATGAAAAAAAAAATCTGAGTTATGAATATGAGAAAAGTGTATTTAAATCAAATATTTCACTTTTTGTAACCATTTGCTAACAAAAGAAGATAGGAAAATGATATAAAATAAAATTTATGATGTTATTGGTGAAATATTATCAAGTTCTGATGATGACTATGAAAAAACACCAAAATTGACCACAAATAAACACTAACAATAAATTTTACATTGAAAGTATATAGCCTTAACGATTTGTGTATGAACTTTTCCCCCCTTGAAATGTTTACCTTTGAGATTGCTAATTAAAAACAAGATTGCAAATTAAAAACAAGATTGCAAATTTTTTTAAATATATTTCCTTTTCTGAAATTGTAATGCTCTGAACTTTCAAGAGAAGCAATCAATCCCACTGGAGTGAAGCAGTAGAAAATTAGAGAAAAGAAATCTAGTGTGTCTCTCATGGGTATTCATTACTTCATTATATCCTTATAAATCAATGGGATTTGATATTTATTATAATAAAAATATGATACGACATAGCTAATTTTTCAACAAAGCTTCCCCATGACTTTAGTAGTGGGTTTAGCCATATACAGATTCATTGCAAATATACTTAAATGATAAGAAACTAACCAATAATTCGGATCATCAATTTTCTTCAGAAAATCATCAATTTCATCATCTTTCTTTGGCTTCAAAATTTTTTCTCCCATGAGATTGTATCCAATGTGTGGATATTCATCATACCAATTCATTGGGATGTTTCCAACAGTGTTTCGAATATCCTGGAAAAAAATTCAAAGCATGAGACAGGAATGCAAGGGCCTTTAATATGATTAGATAAAATTATAGCTACATATATTTCATAATAATAATAAAAAAACACATATACGGGGAGAAGAAAAAACAAATTGTCCGATGTAGTTGTATTACAATCACAGTAAGTTTGTAATGAACAAATAAAAAGGAGGATTTTTTTTCCCAATGCATTTTTTTAAATTTCAGTTGAAATCACCTTACAGATTGTTTAAACATGAATAATTGCAATTTTACAAATTACTGGCAAGGTTTAATTAAATTATACTTAAACAAGAATTTTAGTATTTACATTCTCAAAGTGCAGTCTGCGATGGTGTATTTGAGGCAGTAAGAAGAATTGTTTTTACAGAGGAAAAAAAAGTAAACCAAACTTTTTTAAGTTAATTTTTATTCCCATTAATTTGAAAAAGTATTTTTGCCACCCATGAATATAACAAAATTTCATTCCAACATGACTCAGCACTATATATTAAACACTAATGAAAAAAATACAGGTTATGACACCTGGAACTCCCATCTGAAACGCCAATATATCCAAACACAACCCTGAACAGAACGTCAAATAGACCAAAAATCTGCATGGTAGCTGCAGCAGTCATGGAGATCAGCCATGATGTGTATATATATGGGTGATTCTCACGAAATTGGCCTAAATTGTGTCGCCAGCAGTTTACATTAAATACTGTATATTTGACGCAAAACTTTTTTTTGCAATCTTTTATTTATATTTGTTTCTTAAAATCGTCACTCTGTTTTTAATTTTTTCACAAATAGATTTTTAAAATTTTCTTGAACAAATTTCCATTTGTTAAAGAAATGTCTTTCTTATGGATGTCCCCAGCTCATTTTTGAAATTTTAAAATAACTTATCCTAAAACCAAACTACATTTGATGCTCAATATAACAACCCCCTTCATCCCGTTGGAAACAGATGTAATATTAGGAGGGTCGTTATTTCGAAAGTAAAACATATATGATAGTTGTTCTATGAAAACATATTAGACTTACTACTGGCCATTGCAATGAAATGGTCGATATAACGTTGAGTCATTATAACGAGTGTCAATTGTATATTATTTTCTTTCCAATATATATTTTTAGGAGCAATAAACTCTGACATTTCATTTTTATTATAATTCTAAATTTTATCAATAGTTTATAGACAAATGAAAATTTTCCCCAGCTGTTTTTCTTCCATTCATGACTTTTGGAAAACATTGATTCAAATCCTACAACACCAGTTGCCACCCATCAAATTTTGTGCTGAGAATATTAAGGGAAAATGTACCCATCACTTGAACCACCTTTAGAGAGAGAGAGAACCTCCTTTTAGAATCTTAAATTAATTCACAAATCAGATTTATTTGGGAAAAAATAGACGAGTGATTTTATGAAATGTCTTTCTCCTGGCTTTTTTCGTGACAAATGTACAGACCTGCCAACCTCAGAAGAAAAATCATACTCTATCCCTGAAAAAGCATAACGTGGCCCGTTTTCCAATTTACAGCGGGGAGGATAAGGGGGGTGGGGGGTACCTCATACTAAAATTTATTAGGAAGAAATCATAATTATAATCAGAAAAAGTAATTACTGTGTGAGAATATATATGGTTGGCTTAAAAAAAAACATTCTCAGGAAGACAACAGATCAGTAAAAATTTGTTCTCATCCATCTTTTGACATTTTTGCACTACTGTTTTATCTAAAATGAAATATGATTTCACTCACTGTGACACACAGTCCCCTGATCACGTGAAAACATCAAAAAATAAATAAAAATCCAATAAATGAATGCTGAAATGTTAAAAACCATCCAATATTCATAACTCAAAATTTAACATTTCAGTCACCTGAATGATTGATATTAATAGAACTTTATACAATAGAAAAATATCGCACTGGAATCAAGTGCATTATTTTTTGTTGAAAATTTCCAAAAATCTTGAAAACTCTCAACCTTAGTAAATAAACAATAAGAAGTAGTTCTATATTTCAGACATGGTGAAATTTTGACGATACTCAAATATAGAAAAAATAATGGTTTATTGTTGTAAATCTGTCGAAAATGCATGAGTTATGAACTCAATTTTTCGCACAAGTTCATTTAGAAAATTCGGATGGTATGCAAATTTCAGAAAACGATTGATTCATCAAATGGATGCTGAAAGATTGGTGCATCACTCAGTATACTGTCCAATGCAGAGGCGGCTTGAGACATCGTTTTGGCGCATAAGCCACACCAGTAAAACTGCTGCAAAAACTCCCAGTGGTATTTCAGTTTGTCACAGCACTGGAATTTTTTGGCTAGGTTCCGTGGAATAATGTCGACCAACAGACTATCGATGATTCTAACACCAATCAGATTACGACATAAGCAGGGAAACATCAATATTACCAATTCGGTAAAAAATCATATTTTTAGAAGCAAAAGCATGTAATAATATTAACTTGCTAAAATCATAACAGTTGGCAGGTATGAATATATAATTGAAAATTGTTTTCACCTTACCATATGTTTCAGTTTAGAAACACCTATTATTTCTGAAAAGCATATTTTCCACATGTTTGGTTTTTATCAGTGTTGGAAAATGTGCAAAAATGCATTTCCTCCTGGCATTAGCTAACAAGAAGCAAGGTTTGATCATATATTAGAGAGGATAAAAATAAAAAATAAAAAAATTCAAATTTCTTGGTCGCAACATCAAGCTGCAGTAATGTTTCATCTAAAGACTTTGCTTTGAGAGTGCATTTCGTGCTCTAGCAAAAGAGACAAATGAGAAATCTGTTGTCCTTTATAAACTTGACGAAAAAGGAGCGAGAAACACAAATAATAAAGAAAGAAAAATACAATTGAGAGTATCAGCGTTTGTCCAAGTTGAAAATGAGCTACCAAAATATAGGTAGAACATGTTGCAATTGTCAAGTGTAGATATCAAGTTAAATGCTGAAGCAGGCAAATGTCTCATTGGATTTGCCCATCTCTTAACATGGTTGAATTTAATTTTTTTTCCACCACAAATTTTTAACAAATGTCATTGCTAACTATATTTCATTTATTAGCAGGTAAAGAAGTTCCCTAAGAATTTTTTTATTTTATTTTTTGGTTGACATTTACTTTTAGAACTTTTTATTTTTTGTTATACATCATGTGATTCACTACCGGTGTTTTTTTTTTTTTTTTTTTTGGTGACTAAACTGAGAAAATAAGGTACAAAAAAATCTTCATTTTACATTTAATATTTAACTATATGTTTTAATATTTAATATAATATTTTATATATATCATATATATAAATATTATAAAATATAATAATTTAATACATAACTTAAGAACACGAAGCTGTGATGTGAGAGAGAGAGAGAGCTGACATTAATTGCAATCAATATAATTTGAACACATATTAGCTAAAATTGAACATAAGAATTGAATACTTCTTCATCTGATGAGTCAAACTCATATTCATCTGTTTGTTCCGGTTTGGATTCAGTCATGTCACTTTTCAGTCCAGTCTCTTTCTGAAAAGATTGAAGTATATACATTTTAAAAAATGAAGACTAAAATTTTCTTGATGAAGCTTAATTTGCAAAAATTTTTTTGAATATTGTGTGTACTTATAAGTGGTCAACACCAAGATTGGGTTTTTACCTGGGCATGGTAAAAACTAGGTATTTACTGGCAAAAACATGGTAAATACACATAGCATGTCAACATAGGGGAACTGTTTTTAATTCATTTATAAGGATTAATATGTTTAATCAATAATTTATCATTATTAGATAGTGTTATGATATATGAATACAGTTGGATCTCTATAGCTGGCTACCAGAGAAGAGGATAAACCATGAAGAAATTATATGTATAACTAGCTATAATACCCGGCGCTGCCCGGGTTTTCTTCAATGAGAATTTTTGCATCAAGTGATACCTTCCTCTTTCTTTGAGGGACATGCAAACTGTGTTCAAGTTAACTAATATGGCGACTTCCTGGCGACTCATGAAAGAAACAAATCTAGATTTAAAGAAACGATTTCTTCCTCCTTTTTTAAGGGGTGCTAGGTATTTTGATCCCCTCCCCTGAACTTGTGGAATTTCTTTGATGTACTTTACGGGCCCATAATTAATTTTAAAACATCCTAAATTACATGAATTTGTGCAGTTGAATATCAAAAGACAATACAGAAACATTAATTTTCATGCTTAAGAAGATATAAATAAAAGGGTGAAATCAATGTTATTGCATGGATACCCAACTCGAAAGTAGGTCCGGCTAATTACTTCATATTCAATCTCCTGGGCTTCGTATATAAGTATATCGTATTCTAAGCGAACTCAATATTTCAAAAATTGAAAATTCTATACAATTTTTTAAATTATTGATGTGACAGAAACCCCCACTAAATTTCCGCATTTCTACAGTAAAATCGACAATTTTAACACTGATTTCTATGAGGGGGTCACCCTTTTCTTGACCCTCAAAACGATGCAGGTGATGATTATGACGTCATTCAAAAAACCTCATTACTGGGAATATTGAAAAAGTGGCAAACCATTACAAAGGCATAAACTATTATATAAATATATAGTAACAGGATTAGAGAAGTGACAAACCATTGTAAAGTCATATACACATCTGAAACGCATTGCTAGGGAACCACGGTAACCAAAGTAAACATTCGGAAAGTGATTGTTGAGACCCAAAAACTATTGTTGCCCGACAGTTTTTCGCCTAATCGATCTAAAATTGTAGATATGTATAGAGAACATACATACATACACACACACACGCACACACACAGACAGACAGACAGAAAATCAATTTTATATATATATATATATATATATATATATATATATATAGATAGATAGATATTGATAATGTATATACATAAATATATAAGTTTCTGCTTCATTTCCATACATCAGTAAAAGAAAATATGGATAAAACCACAAGAATTATAATTTTTAGTCAGAAATTTCCAAATAGAAAGTAAATAATGCATCGGAAATGGTTTTTTCTTTTGCTACCCTATTTGTACAAAATCATGCACAGAAAGCTTCATGGTTTAATGAAAGCTTTATAGTTGGTTTTCCACAGGAAAGTTTTAACTGTTGCAAGTCTTGTAAAAACTACCAGACTGTTCATTCACCAATAAGGCAGGGCTTGACAAATCAAAAAAAACCAAAGTACCAACCAAATATTAGGACCCGAGTGCAATAATATATAGGACCCAAGTGCAATTTTTTTTCACTGAGCTAGTAATCACACAGAAAATTTCAATTGCCAATATAAATTTATTTGCCATGGAGACCTGCCATCTGAGATTAAAGTCCTGCAATAGGATATTGCATATATATATATGAAACGCATATAACTGATAAACCATAAGAAAAGTTCAGAAAACGTATGTCTTAATTGAAAAGGAAGACAAAATTGTGACTTAAAATTATGCATTTTCTTCAGGAAAAGCAAAGAATGAGTAGATAAAGTCTTTTAATGATGGCAGAAATTTTTTTCCCTCTGAAGGGCTTTCAGTGAAGGCAGTAAAAACCGCAAGTTTTTCTTAAACTGGTAAGTACTGGTCCCACCACAGGGACCTGGTTAACACCAAGTGGAAAACTTACTTGGCAACAAAATAGAATGTTATATTATAGATTTCCAAGAGTTTTACTTTACTTATGGACATGGATATTCATAACAGCAGCACATTGTGCCAATATTATCAAAGATGAACCATAAAAAAAATTGGATCATCAACTTTGTTTTGAAAATATAACGAATATATGTTTAATAAAACAGCACTATCACATTTGTTCATAGATTATTTTAGAACTCATGAGAGTCAAAACCCATGAGAGAGAGAGAATAGAATTAATTTTCCAAGCTGTAAAAAAAAAAGAATGAATAGAATCATTGCTCATGACTAATAAAACTTTCACAAGATAGCTTTCCTGAAAATAAGTTGAGGAGTTTCAATCAAAATGTGTAGAGTTCCAAGGTAGAGCTGAACTATACAGGGTGTCCTAAAACTCTAATGCCTGCGCACATCAAGACAAACTATTGCAATGAAACAAATATAAAGAAAAATGATTAATGTAAATACATTAAGACAAATAACATACATCTTTTAGGCGATTCTTTGCATTCCCAAGGTTATCTGCAGTGCCAAAACTTTGAATGTTATGATATTCATCTTCCAAGTCATCATTTTCATCTTCTGCGTCATCATTTTCAACTTCAGACTCCTCATTTTCATCTTCTGCATCATCATTTTCAACCTCTGAGTCCTCAGTTTCATCTTCTTCATCATCATTTTCCGAGTCATTGTTTTTAACTTCCAAGTTCCTATTTTCATTTTCTATACCCTCATTTTCAACTTCTGAGCTATCATTTTCATCTTTCACATCCATGTTTTCTTCTTCCTCCTCCTCAGAACTGCTAGTCTCTTCTTCATCATCTTCTAAACCAGAATAAACACTAGAGTCATCATCAGTATCACTATCAACAAAATCAGCCAGCTTTTCCTTTACACTCTTCTCAAACTTGCTCGATGTACTTGCTTTTGGTTTCATTTTTTCCATCCTGTTGAAGGGGAAAATAAGAATAAATAAATGGATGAAATCGAAATTACATTTGAAACACCAAACACATACTTGCAAAATAACAGTGAAAACTAGTCTTCCAACTATAGTTAAATCAATTCCAACATACACATAATATGGAACATTAAATACTTAAATCTAATTTGAATATTGACCAAGCTCGTAATCTGTACTGCGGGAGGGGAGCAGCTTTAAAAAATACAATAGGAATGGGCAAAAAACTTGAAATATATACATACATATACTCAGTATATGTTCTCTCCCCCCCCCCCCCGGGAAAAAGTTGAAATGATGTGACTGATATTGACAATTCAAATAAGCATCCATAAGACCACCCTTGAGAATCCTAGCACAGTTGATACATCAAATAGACACAGGTCATGCCTCCAGGATCGTGTACTAGGAAGGGTAATTTATTTTATCCGATTGAAGAATTGGGGAGTACTCGATAAAGATGTGGGTGCGATGCCATTATATAATGTCACTAAGAATATCGTCAACAGAGAGTGTTGGTATATTTTATTATAGGGGCATCTGAAGTGTTTCATACCTGTGTGTGCCTGACTTTAGCTGTGCGTGGGAGATTTTGATGTATAAATGAATTCTGAGGGTGTTCAGATCCATGCCAAAACAGAATTTTGCCAAATAACTCGATAGCCACTTTTTATTTGAATTACAGAAGTCGTATCCTACTTTTCTACCATCTTATTTACAAAAGATGGTGGCAACACTCCATTCAACAAAATTAAATGACACAATGAAATTTAAAACAAGAATAAAAAACGTGAAAAAAAATGATAGAGGGAAAACACCACTTAACTCTGCGAAGTATTTCACTGTGAGGGACACAATGGTTCATCACTCATTGCGACCAATCACGAGATGCATTGAATTCCTTATAATATATCTAGTAATGTAAGGTTTGTTTATAAGCTCCTGGGCAGGCCCATGCGTTAAAATGGTACTGCTCCCCACCCTCAAAAAGCGGGATATCAAACATTAAGCCTTATTAAGCCCAAACCATGATTATTTTCATAAAATATCATTATCATGGAACCGCTCAGATTCTTTGCCTAAGAGCCTTTGCTTATATATTGAGGGGGGTGGGGGCACACATAGCCCTAATTTCTCTGAAACCTAAGATTTTTCCATCTACTATTGTTGATGCCATTGTAGCGCATCAAATACCCGGAATTTCGGAAAATTTGTTTCACGCATCCTGCAGGACATGCTCTTTCCTAGTTCCAAGAAGAAAAAAGTATAGAGAAAAAAAAACTCCCCAACTTTTCCAACCTTCTTTTATTTCCTTATTTTCACAATCCATCACCATCGCACGATCTTGAAAAAGTGGTCTTATTACTTCGTATACTGTATAGTATCGATATGCACGCGGGTTGTTGTACAGAATTCTCAAATTTCTGAGTTTCTATTTCCCCTGTGGATTTTCTCCCCTTCGATTAGGGGTCATTCAAGTATTACGTCAGCATCGAGGTGGGGGGGGGGGATTTGAAGGTTGCTTACGACATCAACAACCCTTTTTGAAGATATGAAATATTGTAAGCTGCTGATGAAATTTTGCTGACAAGGAGGGGGGGGGGGAGGTGGTCAAAAATAGCTAAAAATCTGCTTACGTAGTACTTGAATGGCCCCTTACATACTGGAAATTGTGGTATTTTCACTGCTATCTGCCAACATTCAAAGACAGCGTCTATACAGGAGAAATTTGCCTTGTTTTCACAAGATTGCGAATGCACATTTTTTGAAAAATCTTTACTAAGTAGAAAAAATGTTCTGAATGAGAACGTTATAAGCAGGATCAACTGTATATTTGTTTTCGATTTATTACATGTGCTAAATTCCATATTTTCAATTCTCAGAGGCTTTTCCTACTAGTAGACAATGAAAGTAAATGAACCTTTGGATAGAACATTTTTTTATCGCGAGGAAGAAGTCGCCAAAGTCGTGGTGGACCATACTGCATCTGTTCCATGAATTATCTATTCGATTCACAAAGATACCTCCTTCTCCTACCCAGGACATGGCCCTTGGCTCTGTCTCAACTAAGAGATATAAGCAGGTGAACAAAGACCTGAGGCATGCAGGAAAAAATTCACCCAGTGCATTATGGGGAAAGGGGGACCAAATATTTTTTTCAAGAGGGACCCACTTCCACACAAAAGGGACCCAGGTAAATTATTGTACATATAGTACCGCGTAATTATAGTACAGCGGCACATCTCTATATTGTCATTTATCAGCAACATGCGGATTCAACAAGAACACACGGTAACGTTGTAAATTATTCGAAAAGCTGCCAAGTTCAAATTGGAAAATAAAGCACGATATATTTACAAGACACAGCTGTAATTATATTTTCTACTGAAAACACAACTATAACACGATTATAAATTTAAAAACTTACGTCCAGCACGTGTATACACTGTTTTTACACGAGTTCAAGACGGCGTTGACTCAACTAATTAAAAATATGAAGCTTGCGTGTGAGGGTTGCCTGTTTCAAAGGAATGTGAAGAATCATTAATTATAGAATCAATATTATCAAATATAAAATATTAATAGAACAAGTCCAATAATTTCATTTGAAGAGGTTTTTCTCATGATCGACAATTTTTTTCTCCGATTCCCTAAAATTGTGAAAAAATTTCTCATGAAGAAAACAACTTTTCTCTCATCGTTTATGGCATCATCATCACCATCATCCTCATCTCGAGTCGTTTCGCACCACAGAGGCCATGGTGAGAAATTTTCAATCTGTGTTAATCTTTATAAATACAGCGATATATTTTTTAAATATTAACTAGTTTATTCATTTTCGTAGTTTGCATTGCGTCGATGAAGTTATATTATAATAATTGAGTAGGATGGATGTTTAAATTCATAATTTCTATGTGGCTGTGATAACCTGTATTTTGTTCAATTCAGTGAAACCTGGGAAGATGTAAATGATTTTAATTTACATGTTATCAATTTTTCTTTAATTATAAAATTTTTTAATTTATTTGGAGCATTTATTTGTAGTTACATAATTATAGTACTTGAATTTCTAGTTTTATACTTAGCTCACCTTAGACCCCTACTTGGGTAAGAGTGTTTCCCCTGGGAGCATGGTCAAAGCTATTTGTAAATGGATGTTTGCATATTGGGCCCCCCCCCCCCCTGTTATGGGAAATAGGAACCCGTTCACGTGTTTTTTTGATAAACAAAGATACTCTAGGTACACACTGTAGAAGTTTATTTTTGACTATTTGAGTTCATGGCAAAGAATTTGAATTGTGATTTGTTTTTTAGTCGACAAGCAAGAAAAAGACCAGGAAGTTGAGAGGGCACGTCAGTCATGGCCATGGTAGAATTGGTGAGTAACATGTGTTGCATTTTTTGAAATTGCAAATGGAATTTGTATGCAATGTAATTTTTTTTGTTGAAAATTTTTGAAGTCTTCATGCGTCTATCGAGGCTGTTAAATTCGGCAAATTTTGAAACTATTCTGTGGTGAGCGAACCAGTTTAAATTAGTCCAGTAAATGTAAACAATCCCTAAGGCAAGATGCTCTGCATTGTTCTCTGGCAAACCCTCCGCTGACTGGAAATGTTCTGCAGCTAAAATTGTGATTATGGTATTTTCCTACATTTTACGTAAAAAACTTTCCTGGTTCTGTTAAAAACATGTTCTCTGTATAGATTTTCTCATCAGATTTTAGCATATTCTGCTTTGGGGCACAACTGGTAAAATAGCTAAGATGAATGAGAGTCTTTTTTTTTAGTCTGTTTTGAGAAAAGTCATATTGCACCTAGGAAGTAGCAAAAACATCTGAGTAGCGAGAATAATAACCCAACTTTTTTACATTAGCGGAGCGAGTTTAGTACAGCTTCGTAGCTAGTAAACTCATTTGATGTAATTAAACCTATGGGTTGTATCAGCAGCATGTTCAGCAGGGTTTAAGCTGGATGAAAAATTCCTTTCGTAAAAAAGCGAAAATTGGGAGGGGGGGAAAGCTTTAGCAAAATGCTACAATGTTAATGTAATGATGGTTGGATGTCTACTTGTTTCGTACCTCCTGTATGCATTTTACTTCTTTTTGCATTCTACGATTTTCTTTCGTATTTTGCAAAAAATGTGACTGAAACTACAAAAAATGTAGTTTAAACCCTGATGTTAAGTGATATGAGCAGGTTTGGGTTAAATAATGAATAAAGAATTCTTTCTTAAGCAAAAAAGGGGGAAGCTTTAGCAAAATACTACAATGCTAATGATTAATGGTTGGATGTCTACTCATAAAAAGCGCATGTCTGCCAAATTACGAATGTTAGTTTAGAAACTTTGCCGAGGAACCAGTTTTAAATCGCCAATGTTGCAGAATAACGAGCATTAAATCGTCAGTCTCACAAAATAGCATGCGTTAAATCGCCAATCTCGCCAGATAATGAGTGCTAAATTGCCAAACATAGAGTTGATTCTTCTAAAATTCTCTTATTTTGCAACAATTTCTTTCCAAGTTTCTTTCTTTCCATTAAAAACATAAATTTTTTTAGCTCATTTGAAGTGCTGCTGTTCAAGGCAGCAGATAGTGCCCTCAGTAAGTAAAAATCATCTTAAATAAATGGGTGCAAAAAATTTTATGACAGCCGCTCTTTCAAACAAGGTGTCAAAAGCCTAAAACACCAAAAACAAAAATCAAGCTGACGAAAAGATGTTTGATAACAAATGACAGTGCAGTTTTATTTTGAAAAGGGTTGAGGGTTAACGAAAATATTCTTGTGAATTTCACTGCTCCAATTTATAAATATCTGCTCTTAATCCCATATTTTGCTGCTCCAAATCCTGAATTTTGCTGTTCCGAAATAGACTTAGTCACTTCCCACCCCTGCAAAGTTGAAGTTTGACCTTTTTAAATTCTTCCCTGTAAGTTATTGTTATTAGCCCGCAAAACTATATAGGTAGCTTAAAAGCGTTAACATTTCAGTACTCAATGTATTTGAGTCCTAGTATTCGCTGTGATCCATATATTGTGAAGCAGATATTGTAATGGCATTCGTATAGTAAAGGAAGTATTTGATGAAAAAATTTCTTTTCCTGCAGTTCTTGGTGGTTTTCTTAATTTTGCCCAGATTCATTTTTTTCCTGAAAGACTTTCTCGATCTATGTATAGAACATATGGTATATTATAAAAAGTATTGGAACTTCTGATACACAGACAATTGTATTCTAACTACTTTGTGACTAAATAAAAAATAATGCAGGGTTTTAGCTTAAAGGAAGGAGATACACAATGGAAAAGATTTAACATTTTACAAGTTATTTGGGAAAGAAATTCTCTGACCTCAATTATAGTGACCATACATCCCATTCAATCAAGACAGGACGTGTGGTTATTGAACTTGTGACAGGATTTACTTTGGATATAGTTATCAATCTGTCATTATCAACGCCCTGCCAGTCTTTCCAGTGTGATCACATGTCAGCCTAGTGGTGTTGACTGCATTTTCTAATGCTGAAGCTATTCAAAACAATACATCAAAGGGAAAAAAATTGTTATGAGTACAACAAAAAAAATAGTGATATAAATGAAATCATTAGAAATGATTGAAGACAAAGTGGGAAACATGCTAAGTGTCAAAAGCGAAAATGTTGAATCATCAAAATCTGTTTTCACAACATTCTGATATGAGCACACTAGCAATCTATTTATTTAAACCACTTGGAGGCATTTACCAGGTTCTTTTCAAGTAAAACCATTGTTCATTTGACACTTCAACATAAACTTTTTTGAATGAATGCATGCAACATTGTCTATAACCATGTTCGTGACAAATCATATGTTTGAAATTTTCCATGAGCATTGGTCAGGGCCAACATTTTTTCCCCTATGGAAACAATTGATGTTTGGGAGTGCAGAATTGATCAGTTTTAGCTCTTTATATCTTTTTCATTTCATTTTTAGTGCAATTGCACATATTGTTTGTCCTCTTGAACTTGCCAAAAACATTTAGCATGCAAGTCATGTCACTGACACACTTACGGGAAAATTAATTGGTTGATGCATTGAAAATAAATCTTACCTATTATTGTGCCTTCTGTTTCAAATGTATCCTACTGCTGTTTTCTTCCCGGGGTTTATCTTGGTAAGAAAACTATAGCTGTAGTGATTGATAATACAGAAGGAGATTGATTTTTACACTAGCTCTGTTGCAGCAATAGGGCCTCTTTCTTAATGCCTGGTGACTGCTTGCTTGGAGCTGTGTACACAATTATTCAAAGCCTTAAAATCTGATGCAAGCCACAACCAATCAGATTTCAATGCTCCAAAAGTAGCATTGAATGCAATAAATAGAATGTGCTTTTTTAGACATGTTTATGATCTGCAGGTGTAAATTTCGCTGCTTTGAGGGAAAGTAATTGTATAGCAGGGCTTGATAGACCTTAACTCGCTATGGTGACTAGAAATAGTCACTCTATAGGAGTCAAATTATGTGACTGTTGAATTAGGGTCTATGTCCGGGCCCCAAAGCGGAATGCGTCAAAATCTGTGACGTACGTTGCAGAACAATTAACGCAACTGCAGAACAATTCAGAAGAACTTCAAGAAAAAGTGCAAAAAACACTATTACATGTATGGGGATTTCTACCCCAGAACATTTCCAGTTAGCCAAGGGATCGTTGCAGAACAGTGTTAAACATTCTGCTTTGGGGAGTCCGGGCTGGGCAAATCTTATGTGCCAGAAACCATAGGCTTAAGAAATTTGACTGATGCCCGAATCTGGGCTGGAGAAATCTCGGGTCATGGCGGCGATTGAAAAAAAATTGAGATTGGTATCTAATATTTTTTTTACTTATAACTAAATTGAAATTTTGACAATTCAATTTTTAACTTTTAAAATTTCTATATGTATTATTCTCTTCTGTTTCAAATGTATCCTGCTGCTGTTTTCTTCCTAAGACTTGTCTTAGAATGCATACCAGAGCAGTTGTGATTACAGAAAACTAATACAGAAGGAGATTAATTTTTACACTAGCTCTATCGCAGCAGTAGGGCCTCTTTCTTAATGCCTGTTGACTGCTTGCTTCGAACTGTGTAAACAATGTATGAAAGTTTTTTTTTTTATTGGATTGTTTCAAAGTTGTTATATTAAATTGAATTATTTATAGAATCCAACATCTCTGCATAGAACATGTCTTATAAGATCTGTTACATTAGGAGGACCACGCTACACCAAACTCTGGTCATATCGCTATATTGCAATTTATTGTCATTGAGACGAGTTGGAAATGAAGGCACTATCTGTGGTCACTTACAGCTCATTAGGGAAAATATTTTAAGTATATCCTCCCTCCGAGATTCGAACCCTTGACATCAACTTTCATGGTGGTAGATGAGCATCATACCACTCGCGTACTGGTCATTTTGACTGTTTTTGATTTTCATGATCAACCTTCATGGTTGAACAGCTGTCGTATGGTCTGCCACTTGGCGAATTTTGGCGCCAAACATGTCTGATGGCCCGACGAAGAGTCGCCATGGCCGTAAGACATTACGGACGCCGAAAAAAAACATCAGTGTGCAAAACATAACAAACCACCAAGCATAAAAATAGAAAAAATATCAGTTTAAAAAAATTACACCTATCCTATTTTTTAATAATAAAAATATCGGGGCATAAGGAATTCCGGGCATAAATACTCGTATGTATTAAAACTAAAACCAGGACCTTTTTTTATTAAACGGATCCGGGCATGTTGAATAAATATTCTATGCATTAAAACCCGAACCTTTTTTTTAATAAACCAAACGGATCCAGGCATGAAAAATTCTGTAGGTTCATTTTAAATAATAAACCAATAAAACAGAAGGCTTGGCAATGGATGAATAACTAATAAATACAACGAAATAATAAAACGGTATGAAACAACCTGAGCAGTAGATAATCCAAATGACTCAAGCTACAGAAGGGAGGAATAATCAGACGCGTTGAAAATGGAACAACGGAATAGAATTTTTTTTTAAACGCGGTGAACGAAAGAAAAATCCTGTTTGGCGAAGCCAGCACCATCTGGTATCACCCAACAAAACCGGAAAAAATGTAAAAAAATACTGCAAACCAGAGAAGCATTATGACGTACTTGGCAACTTATCGCGAGGAAAAAGTCGCCGAATACATGGCTGACCATTTCCATCTGTTCCGCTTAAGAAATTGGACTGATGCCCGAATCTGGGCTGGAGAAATCTCAGGTCATGGCGGCGATTGAAAAAATTGAGATTGATATCTAATATTTTTTTTACTTGAATTGAAATTTTGACAATTCAATTTTTAACTTTTAAAATTTTTATGTGTATTATTCTCTTCTGTTTCAAATGTATCCTGCTGCTGTTTTCTTCCTAAGATTTGTCTTAGAATGCATACCAGAGCAGTTGTGATTAAAGAAAACTAATACAGAAGATTAATTTTTACACTTGTTTAGAATGTTGAATATTTCATCTTTTTCTAAAAATTCTTCACTAGTTGAAATTCTAAATTTAACCATGTTAAAATTTTTCCATGCATAAATTTTTTTTTTTTTTTTGCACTGTATCTAGGGGTCTAGTTTAAGACTGTATTTACTAACAAACTTGAGCAATAAACGTGCATATCATACCAGGTTACTTTTATTCCAATGTCATTGAAGTCAGGTTAAGGGAAAGTGTGAAATTTAAATTTTGGGATTTAAATCGCTGTACCCTGATGTATTCTATGTAACATTTGATGTAACCTTGAGAAATACTTGGTTGATTTGTAGAAAAAACCCTGGAAAGTTAATTTTTCTGGTTGAAATTAGTTAGAAAGCTTGAGATCCTAGGAATCAGAATTTTGCTGACAACAAGTGCTACTGCACCACAAAAGAGATGGTTGGATCCCCCTCACCCCTCAGATATGCAATAACTGTTAAATAAATATTAATAAGTATTAAAGTTTGCTCTAAATCTGAATTTAATCGTTTTTCCCAATGTTTTTTTTCCCTTCATTTGATTTGAAATTTATATGGGAGTTACTTTTTCCTGTAGGAAGACTTTCGTTGAGCTGCATGGGAATTAAATTATGAGGTTATTTAACTAACGTGTTGTTCCTTTCAGGTAAGCACAGGAAGCATCCTGGTGGTCGTGGTAATGCTGGTGGCATGCATCATCATAGGATAAATTTTGATAAATAGTAAGTGATATATTTTTTAATAGTGATGTATTTTTGGCTGTTTCCTCAACTTGAGCAAAATGTATTCAAATCATTTAGTCCATATATTTTTTTGTATTTTCACATTGTTTTTGTTGTATTTTTTTTTTCTTTTAACGGATTGGCCGCATTAAACATCTTTCAAGAAACTACATGTAAACATGAGTGGGAAGACATTTCAGACAGGAAATGTTTATATGAATTATAAGAACAGTGATAAGGGTATTTTTGCTCTGCATGGTGTAGTTGGACAAATTCAAAGAATGAGAAAAAAAAATTAAATTGTCTAACCCTTGGAGAAAAAAAAAACTTCTTAGCACTGTTTCTTCACATGGGAGAAAGGGCAACGTATGTCTGATTCAAGGAAGGAAAAGTCCAATGTCAATTTTTGTAACTTAAGCTTTAACGGTAAAGATGTTGAACATTTTATCCAGGAAAAGCTAATATAATTAGTCATATGAAGGTTATAAGTGTGGTCTACTGTAATATATGTGTAATTTTTATTTATATCTAATATATTTATGTTTATAAATTTGATTAATGAAGTTTTCTACACAAGTTTTTGACACAACCCATAAAATCGATAGAGCCTGGGCATTTGTTTGGTTTAAAACAATGTTTAGACATTTCCTGTTAAAAGGAAGAAAACAAAACCTGTCTTCGAATTGCTTTGCAGCAGGTCTCCGTAATCTTGATTTGTAAGCAAGAATGGAAAATTGTTAAAAGCTGTTACAATTTCCAATGTCCGTTAAATTTTGCTATAATTTCAGATTGCTTGTTATATTTTGTTACAAAAACGTCAAATTTCAATTTTATGTCATCTTGTGACGAAAAAATTTCGATACCCGGTTTGTCCTGGTCAGAAAACTTTCCTGACACAGAGGTCACCCCCCCCCCCCAATCCTCTCGAGTATAAGAAACAAACCTGCTGTTCAGAATCAGCAATAAATTGTAGGTCCCAATCCTTATTTTATAGTTTTTATTTCTATATATTGAAATCTGAAATACCATATGTTAAAATGCCTCTCATTTGTTGATAATATATAGAATGTAAAAATATAAATATCGAGGAAGTCTTAAAATTTTTTATTCAAAAATTTGAAATAAATTCTAAAAGAAATCTATTTTGTGCCTTTGGATGAGGGCACCATCTTTCTGAGCTGGGAGATAACACTTTTTAAAGTGAAAAGTAATCTCGTCTACACTATTGCATATATGTATATAAAACTGTATTTTATTTACTGCCAAAATTTTAAACTGCTACAAAACTGATAAATATTACTTCTAAAAGTTTTCCTGCTTCAAAAATCAAATTTTCATTTTCCACCCCGGTTGTAAGAATTTGATTTAGGTATTAAAAGCAATTTTTTTTTTTAGTGCTAATTCTATATACCCCTAGTGGTTTTGAATGCATTTGTTTTTGCGATAATACTTCTGTTCCACATGTGTCCTGCTGCTGTTTTGTCAATCCTTGTGGTTGAAAAACTATAGCAGTATGGATGGTAAACACAGAAGGATAGTAAACACAGAAGGATAGTAAAAATCACAATAGCTACATTGCAGCAGTAGGGCCTCTTTCTTAATGCCTGTTGACCGCTTGCTTCATGCTTTGTGAACAAAATATAATTGCCTGTTATTTTTTAGAATGGAATTCTTTTTTTAATTGAAGTGCTTTAAGTTTCTTTTGACATTTTTCTTTCAGCCATCCAGGTTATTTTGGGAAAGTTGGTATGAGGAATTTCCATCTGAGAAAAAACCAGAACTTTGTGCCTATCATCAATGTAGAGAAAATATGGTCATTGGTTACAGACCAGACACGGGAGGTGTATAAAAATCATCCAGAGGGCAAAGCACCGGTTATAGATGTTGTTCAAGCGGTATGTATTGATCTTGACATAGGTTCAAATTGGTTTATTCCAATAAAAACTTGTATTTGTTTGCAGTCATTCACCACATTTTTTTAAAAAGAATTTTATAGGAGTTATTAAATTATAAGTAAGAAATATTTAAAAATTTAGTTTTTTTTTTTAGCAAATACAGTGGCAGACCTGCCAACTTCTCGGATTTAGGCGGAAGACTGGATTTTTCAACCTTTCTCCCGCTCTCCAGATTTGTTGAAATTTTTCCAGATTTTGGCAGAAAATTAGCTTTCACGTCGTCGTTAGGGAAAACACCCATAGAGGACAGCCGTAAAAAGGTCTTGGTGACCGCATTTAAGCAACTGGCAAACGTGTGACTTCATTTACGTAGCGTTTATCGGCAATCTATCAGGGGCATCACCTTGGTTGCCGAAATTCCTGTATCATTGTTGTTGTATTCCATTAACAGCCGTGTGGTAAACACAGGTTTTTTTCGTCAGCAGCTTTGTATTTTGAAGTTTTTAGAATTGTTTCCTCCGATTAAATATGTCTTCAGAAAGAAAATATAAAACTTTAAGCAATGTAAAGCTAAATACAAAGCTTTTAAGAGTTCATATGCCCGAGATTATCAATCACTGATAGCATCCACGGAAGGAAACATGTTTTATGAACAGTATATGTAGATGAAATTTTTTTTTTGTATGGAAAGATTGACATGGAATTATAAATCTGCTGGGGGGGGTTGGAACGTTTTTTTTCTTAATTGATGAAAAAAAAAATTCAATTTTTTTGGTTGATTCTGGATTCCAAAAGTTGGCAGTGGATACTGCTTATAACTTTATTTAAAAAATAACTATCATGGGAAACATAAGTGAGAAAACACTACAAATGGGGAAAAGTTATGGATTAGAGTTGGGACCATGAAAATAAGTCATATTAAGCAGGAAAAACATAGCGGGATTGACTATTTCTGCTTGAAAAAATACTCAAACTATTGAAATTTCTCAGGGTTTTTGAAAGGGTTTTGGTGGGTGTGACCAGGACGTTTATCAACTTATTAAATGTCTTTTTAAATAGTATTTATTTACAACCAGTAGTAGGGGGGGGGTTCAATTTGTTTTATTATGCTACCTATCTAATAAGTACAGAGCTTGCCAAATCAATAATTTAAGAGCCATCCAAATTTCTTAGGAGCCAAACAATTTTTCTGTTGAAGCAGTGAGTGGTTCCGTTTTTTTTTCAAGACATTCTGAGCCTTTTTCAGTGTTAGATGCACTGACATAATTTCCAAAAATTTTATGTGCTAACTTTATTTTCATTGCACATTATGTGTAGATATTGTAGGCGCTAGTGTTGATTTCTTAGTTGCTATGGCGACCTGGCACGTGGAATTTGTCAAGCTCTGAATCAGAATAACTATGTATTAAATATTTCATGTTTTTCCCAATATTTCATATTTCAATAAATGAAAAAAAAATTTGAATATAGATCGCTATAAAATAAAATGTTGAAGGTATGCTTCATTAGTTACGTCCACTTCTAAAACTCTTAAGCAGTTCTAGCAAAGGGTTTCGCTAGTGGACAAAATAAACAGTGGTTCCCATTGATTTCTTCCTTGTTTGGTAGGGAGAAATCAAGAATATTGCTAACAGTATTGTGAATCATAAATCATTTAGAAGAGATGCATCTCAAATATTTTACTATCGTTAATGTTTTATCAAATTAATTTTTTTCTTTTAAAACAATTATGCAAATCCCTGGCCTAAAGCTTGCTATCGTGACTATATGTATTGTCAACTACAGTTTTATGCGTATTTTCTAAATTATCGTTTTGTGCTTGTGATAACTCAATTTAAAAGAATTATGTTGGTGTGCACTAACAATATATGAAAATATTTTTTCATATAAAATAAACATAATTTGACTTTTTCTCAAAAATGTTTTGCACCTTAATTATTTTTAGAACCTGGTTTGAAAAGAAGTGGGTTGTGATTATTACCAATAGAAAAGTTTTTTTTCTAACTTCTGGGTTATTATTATTAATCCAACTATGTCTACTTTTTATCGCAACTTTTTATGATGCATGATACTTTCAGTGTCTCTAGAAAAAAAATTTTTATACATAGAATGGAAAATGTACTTGAATATTTACCTATATCTATTTTGTTTATATAGGAGCTACATTTATACGTCCAAATTATGTGAATATTATAGCAGTTGAGTTGAAATGCTCCAGGAAAAGTTATAAGTGCAAATTTATCTGTGGACAATGTTATATAGAATGCTCAAGCAAATGGACGGGCAGCATATATTCATCCCATCTACCTCGATTGTCCTTCTGTGACCTTTAAATCGTGGTGGAATTGTTTAAATTTTTTATACCTATTCAAAAAATGCATCTTGATGCCCATGCTGCAAGATATCGTCATGCTTTTTTGAGCAGGTTTTTCTCACGCAGTCTAGATGCTAGGAGTTCTGAAGTTTTCTTTTATAGTTCCAAATGAACTTTTGAGTGGAACTTTTAAATATGTGAAATATAGACTTGCTTTACAAATGTGCTGATGTTCTCCCTTTGACTGGGAATCAGGAAACTTGCACTGATGGAGCAGAATGCATTTGGTTGTTTATGCACTTCTGGCAAGAAACGGGAGACATGATCTGAAGAAGCTTGAATACATTAAAATTGTACCAAGTACTTTTTTAGTACATACTTAGTAAAAATAAGTACATTTTTAACGTACTTAGGTTACACAATTAAAGGATATGTGTATATATATACAATAAAAGAATGCAATTAGCTAAGTAAGTTATATTAATTAGTAACATTTGATTTACACTTGTATTCAGAGTACAGACTATCCTAGATAAGTGGTTCTCAAACTTTTGTCTTCCACTGATCGTCCTAGAGAATGTGTATCTACAGCTCCCTTGAATAAACTGACAAAAACCCACTTCGTGGTATTGAATATGCAAATATACTGACAGCTTGCTGTAGCACCGCTGACAATTTTTGATGTTACTCTTAGGATCTGCGTCACATTGAGAACCACTGGCTTACCACAACCAATAACCATCTGGTCCACATGGTTCTTTCATTCCTCCCAACTTTTGGTGCTTTGTTTTCAGCTAATAGGGGAACACTAGTTCCATAATGCACTAATTCCATAATACTGGGTGATGTATTGATTTATAATGAATCAGTGATGTATGGACCACATCGATATCCAGATTTCAAGATTTTTAAAGTCTTTAAAATTCCTTGAAAAAAAAACCAATCATTTTCAAGTGTTTATAAGTACTTGAAAAAATTTTGTATTATATTTTGTATCGTAAATTCTACTGGGATGAAAATGTGTAGAGCAGCAATGATACAATGATTATGAGAATGTTCAAAACAGGACATATGGTCACCCATATCTGAGGTATTTCTATTAAAAGGTATTGCATGAAATCTGCCAGTAGTACACTGCTTATGATATTGCTTCAAAATATTTTGAGGTATTGAATTCATGATTTGTCAGTTGCATATATGACCATATTTCCCAAATAAAAATACATGGAAATCTCCAATTTTCACCAAAAATGATGCCAAAGGTAAGCAAAGTTGCCAATTATTGCTAACATTAAATACATCAAAGGTAAAATTAAGCACTATTGTATTAAAGTAGAGTTCAATGGGGGATTCAATTCTATAGGGGCTGCTAACATGACTATGTAAAGTCATAATTATCATATTCATAGGATTGGGAAAATGATTTTAATACTTAATTTCAGTAGGCGTTATTGAAAATATATGGAGAATAATGACATTTTCATGAAAAAATGGGATAAGTTACACGAAAATATGGAATTTCCCAGGAAATACAGCTGATAGTCTTCTCCCCCCCCCCCCCCAGATATACAATTACACGCATTCTTAACTACAATGACTTTTTTTTAAAGCGAGACCTTCAGAACTTGACATTGTCTACAAGTTGAAGTGAGAATTATAATTGTTTCAAAAAATGATATATCTTTAATAAATTAGCACTTCAAACTTAATATTAAAAATGAGTAAATTCAAGTAATTTAATTTTTTTTTAAATCACAATTTTTATCAACTGCAATATGAATATCCTTGAATTTTAAAATTTTGCCTTTAAAAGTACTTGAATAGTCCTTGAATTTCTTTCAAAGAGTATGAACCATGTTAGAGATTGCCCTCACTGTGAGGTTTTACTAAATGTATTTATACATCCTTATACATTGATAAAAATGCTGTTTTATGTTTTGTTTGCATTATTGAGCCATTTCTGCTGAATTATTTCAAAATAAAAAAAATTCTTGGAATCGTGGGAGCTGATAGTCAATCAGTTTTTCAAGGAATACTATTTTGAAATAATCCAAGTAAGCCTTTATTTCATGAGATATTCGTCCAATTCTAAAACTCTTCAGCAGTTATAGTTGAGGGTTTCGCTAGTGGACAATATAAAATAGTGATTCCCATTGATTTCTATCCTAATGAGTAGAAATCAAGAGTATCTCTAACAATCATGTGAAGCCCGACCTATAGTTGTATTAATGAAAATTTAGTGTTACCGTGAATTTGATTTTCTGCACTTGATTAGAGCCCAGTGTTCATTGTTTGGAATGCTGGGTGTCGAAAAGTGCTATATTAATGCTGCATGGAGTTTATTTTAATATTTTGCAACTGCAAAAGTTCAAATTCATGCAGTACAGTAACCTATGTATTTGTTGTTGGCATTTTCTAGCAAAAGTTGAAATTTCCTTTTGAATAGATAAGATATGCTTGCATTCGGTCTGTTTAGTTAGTAACATTGAAATGTGTATTGTATGTGCCTGTTTCTTAGTTTGTTTTCCCAAAGCCGAATGTTTTGCATTGTTCTGCAATGAACTCTTGGTTGACTGACTGAAAATGTTGTCCAGTAAATATTCCCATAATAGTGTTTTTTACACTTTTTTAAAAGGTCTTTCAAATTGGTCTGCTGTAGCATTTTATTGTTCTGCAACTTACGTCGCAGATTCCAACATATTCTGCTTTGTGGGTTTGCTTATTGAATAAAAACAAAACTATAACTTAATAGTGTGTATGCGATTTGTAAATCCGCTTCTTGGTAATTGAGATGTTAACTGTTTTTAGCCATTTTTTCTATGCAGTCTAGATTTTCAAAAGGCAATCCTTTCTCTGAGCAGAATTTTTCTATTTTTTTTTATAAAGAACAAAGCAGGACCAGATATTATAGCTAGGTTTTTCTGTGTACTGGGAGTATCAAAGCAGTAACAAACATTGTAAAGGAATAAATATGTCCGAAACACATTGTTTGGGGGCTGGGGAAATCTTGTGTGGGACCCTCTTGCTCAACACCATAATATGGATCCAATCTGACACATTTTTGCCCTTTGGAATTATTAGGGTCTCTATAGTCAGATGAAATTTCTATGTCTAAAATTATGAATCAACGTCAACTTTGAAAATAGGTCGTCCCTGTGAGCTTAACACTAAATATGCCTATTTGGTGCTACAAATCAAGAGGCCACGGAAAAGCAACTTGTCCAACGATGTGGGGGAAAGAAAATTGGTTAAAATGCTCATCTGAAAAACTTAAAGCGCGATATACGAAAAGGCAGCGATGAGAACATGGCTAATTACCAGTCACTAAAAATAATGAATTCAAATTGTCTAGTTAATCAGGCCTGCTGTTGAAAATGATAGCTTAATTAATAAGAAAAATTACTGTATCAATTTTTCAGTTAATTATGTCAGTTTGAAAACGTGGATTTAATTGTATCTTATTTTTTGCACTTGATTAGAGCCCAGTGTTTTGGCATGGAATGCTGGGTGTCGAAAAGTGCTATAAGAATGCTGCATTATGTTTATTTGGATATGCAATCTTAAGAAGATAAACTGGTGCAGTACATTAATTCACTACTTTTATGGGTGCATAGCTTCTGTCTGCACTTGCGGGATGGCTGCAGCTTATTTTTTTGGTCACATATATGCTTATACCTATCTGTGTTTATCTTTGCATATGAAACATTTGACTGATACTGCTGCATTCAAAAAGAGCCAGTTATTTGGTGTTTCCTTCAAAGCAAATAGCCCTGTGTAATTTTTGCCATATAGTTCATATGTAAATGCAGATTGCAAGCCTTTTGCCACATTCTCTGGCACCTTCGTTGCACCACTGTGGTGGTCATAGTGATGGACTCGCATCGCAAGGATCAGAGTGTGCACTTTACAGTTGCCACAAGTGGTGGTTGGCTGAAGTTGGTTTTCTGTAGTTCCCAACTTTGATGTGCAAATGCAGCTGCCATGAAGTTTCACCACAAAGAGCGACAGGCCACAATGATAGGTGGGCCTGTTAATGAATCATTCAATCATTATATATACATTTCAGTCATGGGAAAACTGATGGCAGATTGCTGCATTATACAAGCACTACCCAGAGAACAAACTTCACTTCAGGTTTACAACATGTACCAATTCGTTAGAAGTTCGGCAGAAGAATGTATATGAAGTTCACGTCTGGTTCAGTAGTGCTAGTGCCTTTATTGCTGCTCGCTCAGAGGTTGGTTCCTTGTGACAATTACCTGTCAAGACCACATTCCAATGCTTCCACGACCAGCTTATTCCATCTGATCTTGACTCGTAACTTTATCCTCGTGAAAAGAATTTTCTTTGGGTACAATTCTCAGGGCTCTGAGAAGTGCAGCGATGGGAGCACTGGGGATGTAGTAAAAGTGTACTCACAATTCACGCTCACCTAGAAGGCAGCACCAAATAAACGGGTTCTATCTGTACTTATTCTTCCATAGTAAAATAAGTTCCGGAGCTGAAGGTAATAGTATTTTTTTTTGTGAAATTTTTTGTTGAATAGTAAAAAATCATATTTTTAGTCTATGCTTGTTACAATGATCCCATGTTATAGCTACCATTCCACTACAACGCCCAGTAGGATAAGTTTTCATAAAATAACTTTCAGGGTGGGCAAAAAGTCAGTAGAAATTTTTAAAAATGAATAAAAACCGGAAAAATAATCGAAATAAACGGTTTGCAGGGTTAGCATCGCTTGGTCACAGGAATTGTGAGACTGGTACAAGCGACTTCGGTGGAAATATGCAAATGAGGCGGTTGTAAGAAGTTGCACTGTTAATCCACAACCAGTTCGATGTAAACTGTGTATGTGGACCTGCTGCACTCTGCCGTTGCATGATTTGTGACTCACCTGCAATGTGTTATCCCCTGTGATGGTGGTCACGTGGAACACATACTGCTGTAATAAACGATTTGGAGGCATTCTGTTCGTTAAATTTGCGTTTTTTCTTTGTCTTTTCTTTGACTTGTGTACGTCAGCGCCACCTATCGGTTGGTTTTGTTATTTTTTCATGTCTTAAAAATTCCCGTAATCTAGCAATGCTAACCCTGCAAACCGTTTTTTTTTTAATTCGGTTATTCCGGTTTTTATTCATTTTTAGTTTCTAGACTTTGTCCACCCTGTATGTTTTACTTTCGATACGACGACCCTCTATAATGTCTGTTTTCGACGGGGCGAAAAGGTCGTTATATCGAGCGTCGACTAGTAATACATTTCTTTGGTTCCTTGAGTATCATGCCTATAAGCGCTCACAGTACAGTCGAACCCCTTTATAACGAACGCCGAGAGACCGGAGGAATCACTTCGTTAAAACGAATTTCAAGTTACCTAGCATTGTTCTTATGTAAACTTATTTCGGGGATTAGAAAAGAGTTCGTTAAAACGAGATTTTCACTATAACGGTATTCGTTAAAACGGGATACGAGTGTTTTTATGTACTTGATGGAATCCAAGGTCTATGCTATGATCACCTTTTATCTAGCAATTTCATTTCTGTGAAGGATAATTATTTTGGTAATGATTTGGTGGTGGTTAATTTTGCACTGATTAGAGCTCGATAAATTCTTTTGTTATCGAGTGTCATAGCAGTGCTACATGAATATTTTGAAAGTTCTCCTGGATCATAACTGATGATTGAGAATGTTTCCACAGAACTTTCTTGTACAAAGTTTTTTAAATAAGTATTGTTTGACTAATGGTTTGATTTGAATTTTTATCCGAATTTAGAATCGAATTCGTTTTTGGTGATAGATCTGTAGTTGACTGATTTAATTTTTTTCCGCAGGGGTATTACAAAGTTCTTGGAAAAGGCCGGTTACCGAGGCAGCCTGTCATCGTCAAAGCAAAATTCTTCAGCAAGTTGGCTGAAAGGAAAATAAAGGAAATAGGTGGTGCTTGTATCTTGACTGCTTGAATGAGTTGTAAAATAAAGAACTTTTTCTGTAATAATTATTTTGTGAGAATCTTTACTGAGAAGCAATAGATATGCACTTTTGAATTCTTTTTAAACCTGCCCTTACGAAAAAGTTTCGGACCTAAATACACATGACCAGCGCCCCAATGTTTGCAGCCTCAGTCAAATCCCTAAAACATGGGCGTAGATACGGGGCCATCTCCCCCACCCCAGCGTTAAACATGGTCTGATAAAATGTATATTGCAACTTGACATTATTGCGCCCCCCCCCCCCCCCCGCCGGACGTTCAAGTCTTTGCGCCTATGCCCTAAATTCATGGGGCCATTGTCAATTGCTCGAATTTCCACGTGCAAAGAGGCATTTGCCCAAGTGGCATCTGCTATTTATCTTAACACCTGATCCCATTATCGTGGGATGCTCCAAGTCACCCGAGAAGGCCGTCTAGTGTGCCCATGCACTAAGACTGTCCTGGGATGATTTATTAAAGAATCTGGCAGTATCTTCGATTCAGAAACAAAATAGTGAAACAACAGTCTGATATCCTCCATTAGAAAGCACCGTTTTAAAAAGTTCTGCATATTAAAAGTGGTTCTGTGGTTGGAAAAAATTCTCGTACATCGTTGGTGTCTTTTCTGTTGTGGAAATGTGCAAGAAACTGCCAATGATAGTCCATGTTTAAGTTTAGGGATTTACTTCAACGCTTTCGCTCGCATATTGAAAACGTTAATATTATATTGGAGCTCCTGCTGCCATCTATATAAACAATACTAAACAGCCTGCTTTAAAAACCCAGCTGAGCTGAATAAAATTTTTGTTTCTTTGGTATAAAAATGAAAACAATCCCAGTAGCATAGGCTCACCTTATTTCCCTGAGAAAAATACGGGAAATTTCCAATTACCGCCAAAAGGTAAACAAAGTCGCCAACTCATGCAAAAATAAGATAAGTTAACAAGCGCCACTTCAAATTTCAGTGAATTAAAAAGAAAAGGAAACCAATATTTGACATGAATATATACAGTGAAACCTCGTTAATGAGTCACTCTTGGGCGAGCGAACATATGACTTCGTAAGCGGAGTGACTCGTTAAACGGAGTAAGCCATAGCTGTGCCAATTCCTGCATGAGGATAATTGGGACTTCCAAAAAGTGATCCGGTAAGCGGAGTGACGTGTTAACCGGGTGACGCACTAACGAGGTTTGACTGTATTCTTGTTTGTAGTCGTAATTATCGTAATGCAATTCCTGAGTTAGAAAAATAATGTTAATCGTTGATTTGAAGAATAAATAGTCAAGTTGGGCTCGTTGAAAATACGTGAAAAACCGGGACATTTTTGCAAAAAACAGAAAAAACTGGGATTGTCCCGGGAACTACGGGTCGTATGGTCACGCTACGGTAGCATAACGAGGGATCCTTTTTCTTCTAAATGAGGAGCGGGGTGGGGGGAGGAGAGTCACACTTTCACCTGCATTGACCAGTTGTTTCTCTGCGCACAGAATTTCGATATCTGAGCGAAAAAAATAATACCTTATACAATATAGGGATTTTTCTCTGCTCAGCAAAAAACTGTACAGGGAATCATTCTAAGACTCTAAACGTCCGTATTTTGCATTCTTATTCACCGTGAAAAAATGGTGCCATTCTTAATTATTTTTGTCTGTAACCAATAAATTCGTAAAAATTATATTTTATCAGTAAAAATGTGTCAAAAATTTTTTCTCTCTATAGAAAATATTTAAGGTATAATATATAAATATCACATGTAAGAAACATCATTGAACTCGAACCATACTGTCACTTACAAAAAAAAACACAACTGTTATGGATCTTCGATTGAAATTAGATTGCCTGTTTTTGACTCATCACTTCTTTAATGTGCCGCATAAAAGAAAAGTCAATCCATTATATAATATTAATGTTATGAGTAATAATGTTAGTTAAATTGTTAAGTTTTCTCCAAAATTTTAACAGTTGTTATTTGTGTTCTGTAAATTAGTGTTAGTTAAATGCACAGGACGGTGTAGTATAGCTTTTGAAATTGTAATCACAAAATTAATACTGTATCTCTTTCGATTACAATTACAAAAGCAAATTGGTTACAGAGTGCACACACACACATTCATGTACAATAATTTTTTTTTTTCCCCCATGAGCATCTAAGTGCTCATCATGGTTCCTACAACCTAGACCAGGCTCCCTGGACTGAAATCTTTGTGGGCCTTCTCTGTAGGGAATTTTATTTATTTTAAAAATAAATTGAATGGGATTCCTTGAGTGAAACATAAAAAATAAATAAATAATATATATCGCTGCAGCTGTTTCAATATACCCTCAATAAATATCGTTATAGAGCGATTTTTGTAGTAAAGGATATCGTGTGTGTCCGTCGCCAACCTTTGTCAGGGGCTTCGTGCCGAGCTGGAGATATTGATTTGTTGTGTGACTATTTATATGCTTTGAAGTGGGATGATTTGAAGTTTATACGGGAAAATATCTACGAAACTATTTTGGGGAGCAGCAGATGAATCATGAATCAGGCAAAGGAGTCGCAGGTGACAAGAGTTTTAAGAACCATAAGCAATTGCAAACAACGGAACAGATATTTTCTGGATATTATGTTGAGGTGAACTCGGAAAAAAAAGTCATCTTTCTTCCGCCGAGACACGAACCCAGCCCCACTTGCCCTCTTGTCCCGGCGGAGGCAAGATGACTTTTCTTTCCGACTTCATCTCAGTATAATGTCTAGAAAATATCTGTTTCTTTGATATCTTGGGCTGAGAAGAAAAAAAAAAGCCGTCTATCTCTCTCTAAATTGCAAACAACATTTGAAAAAATATCGTTGCAGAGGGATTTACCGCTATACCCCGAATGCACCCGGACGCACTCGGATCGCTTAAGTGATCTCTAAATGTGCTGTGGGTCGCGTAAGCGATCTGGGATTGTGACACGGGTCACAAGTGGTCGGAAAATATACCGCTGGCTCTTTTAGCGATATAGAAATGTGCCGTTTGGTTCATTTTTACAAAATTAGGTGTGAGGTCATGTGGCACATTAGATGACCCCGAGGGCCAAATTTGGGCCATGGGTTGAGCATCTATGTATTAAAAGAGGTTTGACTGTTTCTTTAGTTCTTTTAATTCGTGGCTTCATTTTCGCTTGGCGGTCCACTGACAAGGTTTGAACTATAATACGATTGAAAAATTTGCGATGAGATTGCATGTGGGAAATGAAAAAAACCGTGAATAGCCGACAAATTACCAATTAACAATGATTTTTAAAGTGTAAAAAATCGAAATGTAAATTAGCACGGACTCACGTTCTACAAAACAAATGTAATGATAATGATCAAATTTGTGACCACAATTATAATTAATAATAGATCATTATATGAAGTATGCGATGAACGAGTAATGTCGGATACCATTTAGTTCTTCGAGTAATTCAGAGAAAACATACATCCTACGGATTTTGAAGTTTACTTTAGGTCTTTTTTTTGCTTAATAACAACCCGAATCTTCTATTTGATCATTCCCATCATCTCATCAAAACTTTATATTTCATCATCTTCATTCCCAAGAAAAGGCAATAAATCAGTTAGATGAATTCATATAGGTACTCGCATAAATATATGTGTAACTGCACTCACTTTCAAACTGGATGACTAAACTCATTATGAATGGTACTCTAAATATACATATAGAACTCATATCCTTCGTTGAGTTAACATAAAAGGTAGAGACTATGTATGCAAATAATCGCAAACAATGTTTATACATCCAAAAAATACCTGTTTCAATATTATTGTAGAACTGATAGATTCTTTACTTTTTGAGAGCCTGCTGCTTTCTCTTCCTTCTTTCTGGAGCGTGTATTCAAGAAGCTGTGCATACATTTGTGGGGGTAAGCGGGCTAGAAAGGAATACTTGTGGACCGTCTTCCTATATATTCACAACCTAATAGTTAAAAAGTTACAGTATCAGTCTAGCATCTGAATAGTCTGCACTATGAAATTCTCTGCCTCCGTCTTGTGTGCAGCAGTGTTTGGTGCCATCTTGGCCCTAGGTATGTTGAAGATTATTTTTCTTGATTTAAGGGCTAGTAAGGAATTAAATTCCATTAATGCTATTTCGTCATAAAAAAAAAATTATTTAGTTAAATTTTTTTTCTCATTTTCTTCTCGTTTATAGGTTCTGCAGTTTCACGTAAGTTTCTGTAAAATTACATCCTTTTTCGTTTCAATCAATGTTTATTACCTTTTTTTACCCATGACTCCCTTCGGACAGAGGCGGAGTGATGGTTTTGTCACTTGTGCGCTACACGAATTTTGCCGCATTTCTCCCATTCTAGTCTAATTCTCTTGACCACTCATTTTTCGAATTCGCTGCCCTGTGCTATAACCCCGCTAGTCCCCTGTAAATAGGACTGTCTCTCTAAGTCACTCTTTTGATCATTCACATGCTTGCACATGATTTAGGTCACTCTTTATATGTCACTCCCATTCTTAAACATTCTCTAGTGATCTTTGGTCACTCACTGCCCTGGTTCCTCTCTCCCTCTAAGTTACTGTTTTGATCATTCACATGCTTGTAAACTCTCTAGGCCACTAGTTTGGTTATTCACTGTCCTAGTCCCTCGTTATCAAGCCAGAGGCAGATTTATGGTTTTACTGACTATGGACTATACAAATTTTGCGGCCCTTCTCCCATTCTACTAATTTTCTCAACCACTCAATCTCTTCTAATTTTCTTCACTGGGCTGTAGCCCACTAAGTCCCCCCCCCCCACCCAATAGACACGCCACTGCCTTCGGATCACATTTTTTTCTTGCCCCCCCCCCCCCCCCCCCCCACGGCTTTATCCCGGATTTTGTCACATTTCTTCTGTTCTATATAGGCTAATTTTCTTAACTACCACTTCTTTTAACTTGCCATCCTAGGCAATATCACACTTATCCCCCCCCCCCCAACCCCGTAAATACGAAACTGTTCTTGAGTGGATCCTAGAGATGGATCCTTCCTAGAGTGGATCCTGATTGATCCTAGAGGCATACTTCCAATTAGAAAAAGTATCCAAATAAAACGTGTAGATCTTAGATATGTCATTTACAAGAGGTTATATAGTTATTGAAGTGTAAAAATTAACTTTTTATACGGACACCCTGTCCTCAAAATCCCAATTAGAAAGTTGCTGCGCTGTCTCTCCTGAGACCAACAAAAAAAAAATTCAGTTTCCCAATTCTATATTCACTGAGATATTTGAATTTGAAAAAAGGATAAACACTTCGAAAGAACAGCGTAAATGAAGGAAAGAAGAGCATTCCTTGGCTTTTGCTGTTCCTTCCCAACTTTCCTGCGATTTTGAATTCAAATATTTCTGCGAATATTGCACTTAAAAAAGTGAAATTTTTTGTTTTGTCTAGGAGAGACAGGGCAACAATTTATGCTAAATCACTTCTCTTACAAAGCATCAGACACACATCTTCGCTTATTCGCATAATGCTGTTGCTTATTCTCGAAATTATCAAATAACAGAAAATAATCGTTTATCAATTTGTGGAAAACCCCTTATTATATTCAGTTAATTTCAGCAAGTTTCGAAATATTACAGCTCACAATATTGCGTATATCTTTCTGAGTTTTCATGACATTCAGTTGAAATTTTCATAAAAGTTGCAGTATTTATATTTGGCAATCAAATTTTGGAAAATAAAATTTATATTTCTTGCTCATGCACAATTAGTAATCATTTACTGAAAATACTCATATCTCATTGAATAATGATTTTTCACATTTTAAATTTCTACACAGTATGTCCCATGTATAAGGTCATGTTTTCTGCAAATTTTGCAAAAATTGGTTGAAAACTCGGCATGTTACGTATAAGCAACAATCATGCGCAATGTACATTGGAATTTTTATAGGAAACATTTATAGTTCTGTTAATATACGTGAAATTCTCACGAAAATGCACAGAAGTTTGCACAAAATCAGTAGAATATGCTTTCAATGTTGCAAGTCATTTGCAGCTTTTTCTGATAGAGGGCTGATAAAAAAAAAATTTTCTTATTCAATTTTTTGTCGGTCCCCTAAAAGCACTCGTGACTGAAAATTTTCAATAAAAAAGTCTAAAACTTCTCTCTCTCTCTCTCCAAAAAGAACGCAGACTTTTGTAAGCATAGCGTATCTCTATAACGGTCAAAATGGCCGCTACTTCCGTTCTAGATAGAACTTCATTTTACCACTAAACTAAGAAGAAACCTAGAACATCTATATTTTAGGAATTTAAGAGACTTAACAGGGCGAGAAAAGTCATGAAATTTCAACAACCCGAGATGAACCTTTTGGGTATAATCGCTTATCAAAGTAGCTTTGCGGCCAAAATGACCGCTTTCGTCGTTCAAATGTTGAATCAATGGTAAATAAGAAAATACAAATTTCACACTACTAGGCCATTTATTTCGTGATGAATAACGCGATGATAATCTTGCATTTATTATTAACATAAATTGCTAAAGTTTGTAGTACTCATAATTCAGGTCCACATCATGATGAATAGTTAGTATGTGTGTATATTAATTTTCAATTCCAATTTTTCAGCACCGAGTAAGTAATTGAAAAAAGGAATGATATAGAATTTTTTTTTGTTATCTCCGTAACTTCTGGGCATTTGGACGTTTTGTAGACGGTGCATGATGTTGATAATAATATTATTTATAAATAATGCATAATGAGATAGTATGCATACAAAACTATTGTAATACGTGAAAAGTATGTCCTTCAGGATCGGATGCTACATCCACTAAAATGTTCCTTAACAAACAGAGAGAGAAATGATGTTTTATATCTCACATTGCACTGCAGAAAGTTGGTAACATGACAGCCTGACGCACCAATAGATCGTGATCCAAACTTGATTCGCAGAGGCTTTCGAGATGGGTTCTATAAATCCTGTTGCAGCCAGGGGTTTTAACCTACGGGTCACAACCAAGACTTGATTTGCAGGAGCTCTTTACCTATGGGTCGTGACCCAAACTTGATCCCGACATGGGTCCTACAAATCCTCTTGCAGCCAGGGGTCCTTAACCTATGGGTCACAACCAAAACTTGATTTTCAGGAACTCTTAACCTATGGGTTATATCCCAAATTTGATTTGTATGAGCTGTTAGCCTATGGATCGTAACCCAAACTGGATTCGCAGAGGGCTTCGGAGACGGGTCCTACAAATCCTCTTGCAGCCAGAGGGTTCTTAACCTATGAGTCAAACCTCAAACTGAATTTGCAGGGGTTTTCGGGACTGGTATAAATCTACTTAGAGTCAGGGGCTCTTAAGCTATGGATAGCGAGTCAGACTTCGCTCGTGGTGACTTCCTAGATTGATCGTACAAATCCACTTACAATCAGGGGTTCTTAATCCCACGAGTCGTGACCCAAACTTGGTTTGCAGAGGCTTCCGAGATGGTCCCAACTAATCCACCAACAGACATTGGTTCTTGATACAAACAGACACAAACTTGCGTTGTAGAGATCGTACTAATGCACTTACTGTCCTGCTATGAATATGCTTTTTTCGCCACTGGTTTCACTAATTTCGAAAACAAGATTCATGGGTCATGAAGTCGATCATATTGATTTTGGGTCACGCTTAAGAAAAATTTAGAACCACTGGCCTAACGTGTCAAAAGATTCACATATTCGAGATAGATAAATAGTTAGATATTTTTTAATTGTTTGGGCATAGCTCATTACAATATTAGATGAGTTTTATTTAAAAAAATTTAGTCTTATTTCAAATTAGGTAGTTGCGTGCTATAAATATTGCTTGGGATTTTTAGTTTCCTTAGAAATTCTTTCTGCCAGTTTATGTTCTATGAGGACTCAACTATTCATTTGTATTTGATAATTATTTTAGAACTTTCGGTAAGTACTCAACAAACAAATAAAAATATAATTATAAATAACGGGGGAAATAGTTTGTGATTTTCATGAAAAAATATGTTTTCAATGGTTTTTTCTATTAAATTAAAACCTGCTTAAAAGTTTGAAATTTAACTTGATTTGTCCAACGAAATCGATTGGATTTCTTTAATTAATATTATCTATATATAATATTTTGGATAAGTGACCATATATCTAAAAATATCTGAATCAATATTTTGATCGAATTTTTTTGGCATAAGGAAATGCAATTCGATTTCACGAAAGCTGATGACTTCAGTTTCAAATTCAGTTCAAGACTAAAATTTATTATCTCCACTATAAACAGTTGTTTTTCCTATTTTCTTTTACATGGCCTCTCCTCATATGTACAATTTGGGAGAGTTTCTATGTAGCAAAACAAGCAACAGTATAATCGAAAGTAGTTTCGAAATCAGTGACTCATCTAAAATAACCGATTAAAAAAAAACAAAAACTGACAAGATCCAAAAGGGAAGAAACTCCAGAATTTGACAAAATATTTTAAGCATTTTAAATTGCTTCAAGTAGGCAGTTACTTAATTTCTTAAGTTGATTTCTTAATCCACGTATTCCTACATTTGTTTACATCTGGCGAATAGGTGCATGAAGTGAATAAAACATATTTTTATATTATCAATTTATAATTATGACAAAAAATTCGATTAATCGATTAAAATTTTTTGATTAAACACTTACAAATTTTAATCGATTCCTAGCTATCAGCTGTTGGTATCGGTAAAATTAGCCCTGGCGTTTAGAAAATGACCATCATGTGATGAATGATTTGGAATATGAAAATTTAAAACTAATTGTATATTTTTTAACACAGGATATAGTGAGTATATATTTCACAATTACTGAAAATCAAAATTTAATTTTATTTGCTTCGATTGAATTTTTAAATAACAAATGTGAGCATAATTGAAAATTTTAAAATTTTAAACTTTATATCATAACTAGCCGGCTGTAAGTATGCAACTATTATAACAGTAGGCGTACCTTGTTTCAAATTTTACTGAATAAGTATATCAAACCAATATTATGATCATTGCAATAAGGACTTGAAATTCAATTGTAAGTCATTAATGAATTACAATTAATTTCATTGAAGGGTATGTGTATTAAAAAATTTCCTCTTGTTAAACATGAATCAAACTGCATGGATATAACTCCCAATAGACTTCACGGCCAATGCCTGAACAACTCAGCCCAAAATGCTCTTTACCAATTTATTGTTAAACATGACTGTGAAGCAAGGTATGTGTACATTTCCTCATGTTATACATCATTTGGAATGACGTAAAGTGCAGAGGTAGAAGTAAAAGTTTGAAGAATAGCTCAGACCTACGCAAGGATATCTCAATAGATTTAGTGTTCATTGCCTATACCACTCGGCCACAACTGCCTATAACCGAAAGCAACATGGTGTAGGGAGATAACAAAACTATGAAAATTCTAATATCTACAGGATAGGAACCTGCATGGAAGTATCACAATGGCTTTCGAGTCAATCGCCTTAACCCAGTGGTCCTCAAACTTCCTACACCCACTGTTCTCTTACCAAATTCATGGTTCGTCTGCGGCTCCCCAGAATAGTTTAGTAGATAGTTTACATTATACAAAAGCAACTTCAAAGCATAAATTGGCACACAAATCAATACTTCCAGCTCACCGCGACACCCCCGACAAAGGTTGGCGACTCCCATAGGAGCCTCGACTCACACTTTGAGAAAAACTGCCTTAACCACTCGGCCAAAACTGTCTGTAACCGAAGAGTTCTCATACAGGGTGCATAGGTAACAGGACGTATGGTATTTTACCGGCGAACGTTGATCCTAGAAGCATGTTTCCAATTAGAAAAGTGTTCAAATAACGTGAAGTACACAGGTATGCCATTCATGTTGCAAGGGGTTGTATAGTTATCAAAATTTAAAAAAAAAACTTCTTATACAGCCCTCGTGTGCCCAGAAAATAAATTAGAAATTTGTGCTCTATCTCTCCTGATGGCAAAAAAAAAAAAAAAAAAAAAATCCATGTTTCTCCAAGTGCAATATTCACTGAGATATTTGAATTCGAAAAAAGGTGAAAAGATAAAAAAAAAACAGAGTTAAATACGGGTAAGGGGTACATTCACATTTTCAGATATAGTCCTCCGACCACGAGATGAATTTTCGCTGCGTCATGTCACGTCACGTCGGATGATTTTATTCAATTTTTTTTTTGGTAAAACGATTGCTCATCGAGAAATGTTCATCAGTGACTGAGCTTTCACGATTGGCATGTCTTTCTAGGATAAAATAGAATCGTTTGACGTGACATGACGTGCCGTAGCCAAATCTCATCTCGTGGTAAGAGAACTATACTCACCGTGTCGTGTCAGACATGGCAACATTCTTTAACATTAAAATGTCTGTCTGAGCCTCCACAATCACGATACAATAGATATGAATACATTCATTGGTTTTATGTTAAAAAATATTGGGTGCGCGGTGGCCCAGGTCGATAAGATGCTCGCCTAAAGCAGTGTTTCTTAACCTTTTTCAACTCATGGCCCCCCCTATGGATCACATTTTTTTCTCGTGGCCCCCTGTCCTATCCAGGGCCCCATACCCTTATCCAAGAGAGAGATACTTTCTGTTTTTTTATTATGAAGGAAATTTTAATAAATAAGGTCAATCTCTAGAATCCTGGCTAGGCACGGATTCAAATAATGGATTATCATCTCTCCCAGGAGTCAAATTATATGGTAAAAAAGGGTATGTGTAAAATACGGGACAATTCAACGTGAATCCAACGAATATACACAATATATCGACCCTCCAAACACATCAAGCGTTGCTCTGGCGGCCCTCCACACTTAGCTGGTTCTAGATCTGGTACTATGCTTTTCATATGAAAATCATAGTACCAGATCCCATATAGTGCAGTCCCCCTCCGTCCATTATAGACATGAAGACCCCGAGTCATGCCCACATAACCCAAGGGTTAAGATGCCCCTGGTTCTATGGACGGATCTGATTAATTCTGAAAGTAGTAATATTTTTCAGCCATGTTTCACTTTTAAAGCTTTTATTTTCATAGCTCTCTATGACTCACTCCCTTCACCACCTGTCGTGGATCACCTTTCTTCTGGTTTTCTCCCGTGGCCCCCTAGAATATCCCAGGACCGCAAGGGGGCCATATGGCCCCAGGTTGAGAACCACTGGCCTAAAGTACAAGAGGATGTTTAGAGGTGTCGCGAGTTCGGTACCCGGTTCGTCCTTGTCAGAAAAATTTCCTGACACAGGGGTACAACAAAAAAGAACGGTGACATGACCGCAGGAAAAATTGCTAACGCAGGGAGTTACCCCCCTTGAGGGGTTAGCGCACCAACCCCTCGATGAGTGTAAAAAACAAACCTGCCGTTCGGAATCGGCAATAAATTGGAGTTCCCGGTGTTAAAAAAAAATTAACCCTCGTGTCCGGAAAATGACCAAATGAAAGAATATTGCCGTGTCTGACACAATACGGTGAATGTCTGCAGATGTGAATCCACCCCTGACCCGTATTTAATGCTGTTTTTTCACAACTCCCCCCACCCCTTTTTTTTTCGAATTCAAATATCTAAGTGAATATTGCACTTAGAAACGTGGAATTGTTTTTTGTTGGTATCAGAGAGACAGGGCACCAATTTTGTAACTGGGTGTCCGTATAAAAAGTTAACATTTGTATTTTATACAAATAAATACAAATGCACGGACACGACAGGCAAAATTCCCAACGAGGTGTCTGAGAAAAAGATGCATTGTTGGGCATTTTGCCTGTTGTTTTAATAACTATACGACCTCTTGCAACATAATGGATCCTTGATCCTTTTTTCCTACCACGGTCATTTTCTGCACACGAGGGTTAATTAGACCGGGACCTACAATTTATTGCCGATTCCGAACGAAGACTTGTTTTTTATACTCATCGAGAGGTTGGTGCGCTAGCCCCTCGATGGGGGACTCCCTGCGGTAGCAATTTTTCCTGCGGTCATGTCACCGTTCTTTTTTGTTGTACCCCTGTGTCTTTTTCTGACGACGACGAACCGGGTATCGAACTCGCGACACCTCCAAATACCCTTTGGTAATTTAGGCGAGCATCTTATCGACCGGGCTACCGCGCCCAACACAATGGTATACCTGACAATATAACTACGCGTTGTTTGGATACTTTTTCTAACAAAGTATGCCTCTTGGATCAACCTCAATCGACAGGAAATTGGGAAACTTTGGATATTCCGTAATCGGCAAAATTCGAATAAACGTGAGGATATTCCAATATGGATATATTTCGAATCCAATTTTGTTTTTAATCATTCGCTATTACCCCTTGTATTTGCAATATCAAATGTGTTTGAAACATTTCTTTTTTTAAATTTTAATTCAATAGCATCTTCAAGTGAGTATACTGGTGTTTTGCAGATTTCATCATATGTGGAATTTTTTTAATCATACATGCAGTATTCATCTTGAAACTTTGAAATTAACACTTTTTATTTAAATTAAAATAACCCTTTTTCTCTAAAAAAAGCAACCTCAAGTAAGTAGCATTTGCTTTGATAGATTTTACAGGGTGGGCAAAAAGTCCATAGAAACTGAAAAATCCAAAACCGGAAAAATAACCGAAATAAAAAAACAGTTTGAAGGGTTAGCATCGCTAGGTCACACAAATTTTTTTCACAGGAAAAAAAAGAACGCTTAAATCAGCCGACAGGTGGCGCTGACGTACACAAGTCAAAGAAAAGATATGTAAATAACGAACAGAATGCCTCCAAATTGTTTATTACAGCAGTATGTGTTCCACATGACCACCACCGCAGGGAATAACTCATTGTAGGCGAGTCACAAATCCAGCAATGGCAGAGTGCAGCAGGTCCGGATTTACACATGACACCTCTCCGCGGATCACATCTTTCAGTTCCGACAGATTGGATGGACCGGATCGATACACACGGGATTTTAAATATTCCCATAGTGCCACCGATCTGCTGTTTTCTGAAGTTTTTTTTTTCCTGTCTTAAAAAAATTCTTGAGACCTAGAGATGCTAACCCTGCGAACCGTTGGTTATTTTTCCGGTTTATATGAATTTTTAAAGTTTCTACGGACTTTTTGCCCACCCTGCATTTTTTTCCTGTTTAAATTTATTGAACAATTGTATGTTGTCTTATGGATTTGAGCTCATCCATAGATATTGTAAACATTATATTAATAACAGTTTATCAAAGAATTTTATCGCTGTTACTATAAACAGAAACATGAATAATTTTTCCGGAAAAAAATATAAAAGTTCAATAAAGGTTCTGATAGATGCATTATATCTTATTAATATAATAAAAACAGAAAGTTTGTGATTATTTATGTATTGTTAATATTGAGTTTATATTAATCAGGTTTCAGTAAGTATGCATTTACAATTCACTATGTTGCAGCGCAACAGCAGCAGTCGCTCTTATTCCAATTCGAAACGTTAGTTCTAGCGGCCCTTGTTTGTCTTGATGCATTCTGGACGTTTTGCTTTCAGTGTCCACCATTTGAGATTAACTATGTGCCGAAACATTTAGGCATACCATGCACAGGGGCGTAACTAGGATTTTTATGGAGGGACAGGCAAACATGGTTAAGCCAAACCCACTACTTCAAACATCTTTTACCTCCTGAAATTTGTGCCGCGCTTTAAAGTTTGCCACCCGAGGCAAGCGCCCCTATTGCTCTACTCTTGTTCCGGCCTTGTGACATAAAAGTTATCACCTAATATCCCTATTTCTTCATCATAACTATACACGGTGTAATGTCAATGGACCGACAAACTCAGAGGGTTGTTAGTGTCGCAAACCACGTTGAGAGGGTGAAAATCGCGAAAAACGCATGCAGGCTCTGAGTCCAGAGGAGACAAAAGGTGGATATCAGTTGATCGCTGAATGCGTTCGTGGGTTCGCTCATCACATCGGACGTAAGCAGCGTCGCGAAACGCATGCGCTGGGGTAGAATCACACTCTGCGGACGACGAAAACTAGCGCTATTGCGGTAGTAAGCCCGTGTCGCAAAAAGCATATCTGGTATCTTCGAGAGTGTCCGGGAATAGTATTAACGTCGTTGTAGACTGTGATATGACGTCAGCGGCAGCCACTTCAACAACTCTTGTAATAATTAATCAAACAAATCTATTTGTAGTTATTACTCATAAACTGAAAGAAAAAGATGACATTCTGCCACCTTTTCCATAATATTAACGAATGAGGCTCTAGAATGCAACCAACTCAATTTTTTGAGATAAGTGACATACCATTTCGCCATATGAGCACAGTATTGTACTTTTTGTGGTTCCAGCGTGACGTCGAAACCTGCATGCGTTTTTTCTCGATTTTTACCCTCTCAACGTGGTTTGCAACACCATGTTCCACGTAATTTTTGTTCGTCTTGATATCTACTAACAACCCTTTGAGTCTGCCGGTCCATTAACAGAACACCCTGTATAGTGAAAGAAATTATATATATGTGAAAGATAATCAGAAATTTTCTCTCCGATTCTGCAAAAAAAAAAAAAAACACAAAAAACCCCCCAAAAAATACTGAAACAAGTTCTATAATTAAAAATAAAAATCCTGCCAAACCTCTCGACGAGAGCAAAAACAAAAAAATTATATTATTTTAGGAAGTTCCAATTCAGAATCAGCTGTAAAATGTAGGCAGGGAAGGCTCTAGACGTTTTTTTTAAGTGTAAGTGAATAATTTGGGGATAAAAAAAATCGCCTCTCTTGTTCAGGTGGAGCCTTCTGCGGTCGCTTAGTTCGCGCAGGATTTAAGATCCGGCCCTGACTGTAGGTCAAGATACAGCGAGACTTTGATATAAACTACAACGTCAGTTTGTAAAGGTCCCTACTATCACAATTAGCAAATTAGATCTACACGTTATTAAGTCACCTCGTTTATGAAGTTGTTTTTATTCAGTCCGCCAGGGATGATGTTAAATCAGACATAACATTAGATACGCACTCAGACGGTTAGGTACACACACACTTACACTTTCGGCCCAACTCATTAGGTAGTAAATTGCTCATGGCGATAGAGCTGAATTGTGCTCGGTATGAATGAAAGAAAGTGGTGATGTTATGCTGAGTTCTCTCTCACTCTCTAATGTACAAATAGCCCTCTGTTACAGAAATGATCGTCGTGCAACTAAAATGATTTGAAATAACAAAATTTAAAATCAATAAAAAATTTCTAACACAGCCTCCTGTGAGTATATATTTTACACAATAACTGAAAAAAAAAGACCGAATTTAATTTGCTCTGACTCAATTTTAAATAAAAAATGTGAAATTAATATATTTCAAACATTGTTTCATACAATCAGAAGCCCGTAAGCATTCAGTTTTATATTACAGTACATAACTGCAAATTTTAGAGAAAAAGTATATAAAAGCAGTCTCTCATAAATCAATATAATAAAAGGATTGAAATTTAATTGTATTTCATTGATGTTTGATTCACTATTAAAAAATTTCCAATTGTTAAAAATCAATTTCAGGCAGAAATAAAACGTTGATTCTTAAACATGAGTCCTAACGACGTCATGTGCAGGTAGAACTCAAATCCCTAAAATCAGGTCGTATTTAACAGTACTCGAACCTGCGCTGAGACATCCCAATGGATTTCGAGTCCATCGCCTTAACCACTCGGCCACAACTGCGCGAGAAATGGTTAGTTTGCTAAACATGCGTCTCTTCATGACGTCATATGCAGGTAGAAGTGAAATCCTTAAAAACCGTCGCAGTTGGCAGGATTCGAACCTGCGCGGGAATATCCCAATGGATTTCGAGTCCATCGCCTTAACCACTCGGCAACAACTGCGCGTGAAATGGTTAGTTTGCTAAACATGGGTCTCTTGATGACGTCATATGCAGGTAGAAGTGAAATCCTTCAAAAATGTCGCAGTTGGCAGGATTCGAACCTGCGCGGGAATGTCCCAATGGATTTCGAGTCCATCGCCTTAACCACTCGGCCACAACTGCGTCCGACATGGTTAGTTTGCTAAACATGGGTCTCTTGATGACGTCATATGCAGGTAGAAGTGAAATCCTTAAAAAATGTCGCAGTTGGCAGGATTCGAACCTGCGCGGGAACATCCCAATGGATTTCTAGTCCATCGCCTTAACCACTCGGCCACAACTGCGCTGAAATGGTTAGTTTGCTAAACATGGGTCTCTTGATGACGTCATATGCAGGTAGAAGTGAAATCCTTAAAAAATATCGCAGTTGGCAGGATTCGAACCTGCGCGGGAATATCCCAATGGATTTCGAGTCCATCGCCTTAACCACGCGGCCACGACAGCGCGTGAAATAGCTAGTTTGCTAAACATGGGTCTCTTGATGACGTCATATGCAGGTAGAAGTGAAATCCTTAAAAAAATGTCGCCGTTGGCAGGATTCGAACCTGCGCGGGAATATCCCAATGGATTTCTAGTCCATCGCCTTAACCACTCGGCCACAACGGCGCATGAAACGATTAGTTTGCTAAACATGGGTCTCTTGATGACGTCATATGCAGGTAGAAGTTAAATCCTTAAAAAATATCGCAGTTGGCAGGATTCGAAATTGCGCGGGAATATCCCAATGGATTTCTAGTCCATCGCCTTAACCACTCGGCCACAACTGCGCGCAAAATGGTTAGTTTGCTAAACATGGGTCTCTTGATGACGTCATTAGCAGGTAGAAGTGAAATTATTAAGAAATGTCGCAGTTGGCAGGATTCGAACCTGCGCGGGAATGTCCCAATGGATTTCGAGTCCATCGCCTTAACCACTCGGCCACAACTGCGCGCGAAATGGTTAGTTTGCTAAACATGGGTCTCTTGATGACGTCATATGCAGGTAGAAGTGAAATCCTTCAAAAATGTCGCAGTTGGCAGGATTCGAACCTGCGCGGGAATATCCCAATGGATTTCTAGTCCATCGCCTTAACCACTCGGCCACAACTGCGCGTGAAATGGCTAGTTTGCTAAACATGGGTCTCTTGATGACGTCATATGCAGGTAGAAGTGAAATCCTTAAAAAATGTCGCTGTTGGCAGGATTCGAACCTGCGCGGGAATATCCCAATGGATTTCTAGTCCATCACCTTAACCACTCGGCCACAACTGCGCGTGAAATGGCTAGTTTGCTAAACATGGGTCTCTTGATGACGTCATATGCAGCTAGAAGTTAAATCCTTAAAAAATGTCGCAGTTGGTAGGATTCGAACCTGCGCGGGAATATCCCAATGGATTTCTAGTCCATCGCCTTAACCACTCGGCCACGACAGCGCGTGAAATGGCTAGTTTGCTAAACATGGGTCTCTTGATGACGTCATATGCACGTAGAAGTGAAATCCTTAAAAAATGTCGTAGTTGGCAG